>NC_084995.1:6528237-6530737 GCF_963854185.1 Sardina pilchardus
TGTGAAGCATGTGCTGAAGTGCGTTAAGACGAAAAGGAGACAACGGCAAACTGCATTACTGTATTCAAATAACATGTAAACCCAGTCAATATTATTGGAGCGCGTAGCTACTAGGCTACCCCTGTCAAACGGGAAACTAGCCTAGTTAAAATAAAAAAAAACGTAACCTACCTGATACAACGTAAATGGACAGTGCCGTCTCTGCAGATTCGATGTTGCACACTTGATCTTGAGTCACCCGAGGATTCAATAAATCTCCGTGAGTGTAATTGTTCGTAGGCACAACAGGAGCGCTAAAAGTGCGATCTGTAATTCTGCTCCGCTCCAGAAGCACCGCGACATTTCACTTCTGTCCTAGCCCTAAAGGCCACCGTTCCACGCCTCCATCCTCTCTGGCGGCATCAAATCCCACCAGTGCTTGGTGGCCACATCCGATCCGTTCGCACCGATGCCAATGACTTGCTTTTGTGTGCGCCTCGCTACCTTTAAACCTTTGGATTCATTATCCTCGCTCTGTCCCTTGTGCCCTGGCAAGGCAACGCACTTCTTACCTATTCATACGAGACCAAATTCAATATCTCTCTCCCTCTCTCGCTCTTTCTTTATCGCTCACCCCTCCTTTCACCCAAAGCCATTGTTCACTCTGATTGGTAACGTAAGCCTCGCATCAACACGCCAGCCCCAATCACTGGAGATTCTTGCATGCTGGCGGACTTCCAATACGTAGACTATTGTTTCCGTTCAATGTTCTGTCCTATTCTGAGATCGTATACAAGCCCATTACCGCTCTGTGGGCTATAACCGCAATGAGAGCTCAATTTTACGGCATGTACACGTATGTACATGTAAAGAATATCTAAACTTTTAAAGCACTAGACAGGCTTTTGACCAGGAGTTCAGATTGCTGTTTCATAAAACAACAGCAGTGCCAAATATGGTGTTTGTTTGACGCGGTGCGGATAAGCTAGTATGTGAGGTGCTGCCAGCTGACATCCGCACTTTCAGCACCAAGGAGAGCGGTTTCTGCCGGAGTAGCCAAGACAAAAAGGGTCTGTTCCGGCAGCAAGAATTACGTTTTCAGGGAGCTAGTAGAATATAATATTAAATTCTCAAGGTCTGTTTGTGATACATTTGCTGTATTAGATAACTTGACAAATGAGTAATAATTCCCCGATCCTGATTTATTCATACAGTTCTCCCACGCACATTCACTATCTCAAAGGCCGTATGACAGCAAATTTGTCATGGCTAAAATCCATTCTTAATCCGATTATTATGATTTTCCTCTTGATCAACAAAATTGTTTGTGTGCCAGCCACCCGGTCATAGTTTTACCTCATGTAGGGACACACTGTAGGCCTCAACTCTATCACAACAACCTATGCATTAGTACAGCGCAAACGAGCAGTAACAAAGTATAATATAATAAGCAATCAATACATGTCATCAAAAGTACACTAATCAATAAAAGACAACATGAAGAAAAGACAATAGAAAACAACATGCATGTTTATTGACTTGTACTCTCATGGACCTAATGAAAACAACCACACTTACACTATCAAAACACATCAGCAAAAACATAAGATGCTACACAAAACAAAATGCGTCTCCATGATGAAAAGATTCCAACATAATGCGGTGTAGCAGTGGCCACAGTGAGAACCTGATGCCACTGACCATGTGTGCCTTATCCTTTTGATTTCTCTCCATGGCAGGTCCATTGTTTAGATTTGGGTCACATTAACCTTTCTGAGAATAGTGGATTGAGATAAAGGCTTGGTATGGTAAGGCTGGTTGACCCATTTTTGAATGTGTGTGTGTGTGTGTGTGTGTGTGTGTGTGTGTGTGTGTTTGTGTGCACGCACTTGTGTGTGCGTGCTGCCATATCTTTATATTTGTGAGTGACAGCAACTGTATGGTTTCAAGCTTCTGTGTGTTTTGAAGTGAATAAGTATGTGTTGGTACTCTACTCTAGAGGCGTACTACTGCATATTTAATCCAAATGAATGTTTTTTTAGTATGAATGAATGTCTGTGTGTGTGTGTGTGTGTGTGTGTGTGTGTGTGTGTGTGTGTGTGTGTGTGTGTGTGTGTTTATGTGTGTATTTGTGTGTATGTATGTTTGTGTGTGTCTGTGCATATCTGTGTACACGCCCGTGTGTGTGTGTCTGTGTGAGCGTGTGCATGTGTGTGACTGTGTACAGCTGCACCCATAACTGCCAAAGATAATACAGGGTAATGAAAATATTGGACGTGTATGCTGATATTTCCTTGAATGACAGCGTACATACAGTATGTGGTTTAAAGCCTTAGTGTGTGTGTGTATGAGTATAGACAGCATAAGCGCGTGTTTGAGCTAGAGCAGTCTTGTCATCTGTGCATGCATGCATGTGTGTGTATGTGTGTGACTGTACTCTCCAACTGCATGCGTGCATTTGAAATGAAGGCCTTCAGAGCTCCAGGGCTGTGTTGCTGCTTGTCGACCCAGATCAGTGTAA
>NC_084995.1:6535737-6638237 GCF_963854185.1 Sardina pilchardus
ACACTTAACGTTTTATGTTGTTTAATTTGTAACGTTTTAAAGTTTCCCTCCTGTTTAATGAATTCACTCATGTGGACCATGTGGAGGTTATTTCAGATGGGTTAGCTAATTCCATAGCAACCTACCAAACCTGTTTTACGCCTACATATGGAGCTGTAGTAAGGCCATAGTAGGCTATTTCAACTTATAACAGCTGGGTATCACAATCTGCAATACAATACATATGTCACTGTGTATTCCACACCCTGAAACTAGGAAGAGATCTGAGGATGCCCCACTCTCCAGTCTATGAGCCTGGGTTCTCATCTCAACTCCCCTGAGCTTCAGCGCAGTGCTTCAGATTAATTACTGCTTCTCAACGAACACGTTATTTCTCTTTCAAGTGCAACTAATCCACCTGAGGAGGCAGAGAATACATTACTATGCAAATAACCAGGCAGAGGGAACTGGGTTACACCAGCACTGGATTACATCATCACTCACTCCCAGGGAGAAGATCCCACTCCTATAGCTGATGCACACCCCCTGTTACTATGAACGAATATTAGAGGTTATTATCAATCAGGGATGCTGCTGCTGCTGCATTGTAAATTATGATTTATGCAATGATTAGCCTACTTCAGGTTGTAGACAGAACAACATAGTTTCATTTATATAATGATTATTTGTCATTTAGCTCACTGAGAAAGAGTTCTCTAAGGTTTTTCAAAGTGGGTGCTGTGGAATCGGCATATTCTGTTGACTTTTTTTCAAATGTTCCATTAAATGAGTTAAATAAAAGAGAGTGGTTCATTTGAATAAAATAAAAAATGAGATAAACCTCACCTTATCATAGTAATACTATCATAATAAAAGCAATGACCTATCCAACATATCACAAGGTTACATAAAATGGCATGGAAGTTCAAATAATGCACAAAGGAGGTCAAGAGTAAAAGAGTTAAAATATAAGGGTGCTGTGAGACAGAAAAGTTTGGGAACCACTGCTCTCTACATCGTCAAACACCTATGGGATGAACTTGAACAGACCTTGCGAGCTAGGCCTTGTCCAACACAAGTGCCGCCTTACAATACATTTTTGAATGGATGGGCAAAATTCCCACAGATCCCTTCAAAATCTTGTGGAAATCCTTTCCAAATGTTCGACCTGCAAAGGGGGAACCAAATCAGTATCAATGCCCATGCATTTATAATGAGATGTCATTGACATTCCTGTGGGACTAATGGCAGATGTTTGAATATTTTTGTGCACATATAGGAAAGATTGATGAGCAAAATTAGAAGAAGCCTTTCCATTCTAGGTGGGGGGGTTAACGTCTTGAATGGACCCCCCTTTTTCTCTCAATAACTGATTGTTTGCTCTTGTAGGGAGGACCCATTGCTGTGGGCTCTGGTGGTGCTGCTGGTTCTCTTCTCCAGCCTGGATGTGTGGTATTACCTGAGAGCAGCTGTGGTGCTGATCCGCGCCTGGTTCCAGCCTCCAGTGTTTGATGTGCTGGGGGAGTTGACCATGAGTGGACGAGTGCTGCCTCACGACATGGACCTGGGCCACATGAACAACGCACGCTACCTGCGGGAGTGCGACTTCGCCCGGCTCTCGCTGTACATGCGCAACGGTGTCTTCAAGGCCCTCCGATCTCTCGGGGGCAGCATTGTCGTCGGGGCGACCACCATCCGCCTCCGACGGGCCCTGTGTGTGGGCCAGGCCTTCCGTGTCCGCAGCCGCATTGTCACCTGGGACGAGAAGGCCTTCTTCCTGGAGCAGCGCTTCGTCTCGGGGAAGGATGCCCGTGTGTCTGCTGTCATGTACTGCAAGCAGAACATTGTGGGCTGCAGTCCAGACAAGATCCTGCAGTTCCTCTGCAAGAGAAAGGTGTGAATCTCCTGAATGCTCTGGAAAACTGAGAACTATCTCAAAATAGAATAGAAAAGAGTAGAAAGCCTGTAGGCAAGACTGCACATTTGCCAATTACTCAGCTGTCTCTTCTTTTTACCTAACTTAGTGCAGACAGGACTCTAATTAAGATGCATAGAATTCACAAAGATAATAAATGGCATAGTGCATCACTAAAGGGCATCAGTGTACAAGCATTTTGAGATATAACCACAACAACAACAGCAGCATTCTTTCCAATTCTGATGGCGTATGTGTGTCTTTCAGGTGGAATGTCCAGAAGTCCCAGAGGATCTCCAGCACTGGATCAACTTTATCTCTGCCAACAGCCAGGCTTTGAGGGCCGAGAGCGGACTGGATGAGAAGAGCAAGTGAGGACACAGCACCAAGCCCTTCCCAATGGACAATGAAAGACAAGAATGTTAAATAGCAGGCATTATGTGTGCATGTTTACAGGAACCCATCCGAAGACTCTGTCTCAGATAGCCTACATTATTTTGGTCAATAAGCTGAAGAATTTTTTTTTGAGAGACTCAAATATTTTCCTATTAGCATGTTATTTTTTCCCTATGTTGAGGTGGATAACCAAATGGAGAGTAAAATGGCCTACTGCAGAATAACTTGTATGCAAATGGTTTGTGGTAAGCCTAGACTGTGAAAATTATTGCAGATTTGATGAGAGAAATTCTATTTGTCTGAATAAATGCGAAATGGCCGTGAACTGGTCTCTGCTTTTTATCATTCAAGAACTTCCAGTAGCCTTGGCTAGGTTGTTGCTTTTTTGCTCACGCGATATCAGTTTGAGCCAATGAAATTGTCGAAAGGCCATTTCCAGGAAGTAAAGCTAGCGTTTGGCAAGGAAACCGGCTTCCTCGACTAGTGCTGCTTTCATCAGTGACCCAACGTCAGGACTGCGAGTGAAAACGTATGAAATACATTATGTATCGCTTGTGTACATAATCTATATAATCTGAATTATCAGTGTGTTCATTTATTGATAAATACCATAGTTAATTTCGGTTTGTCCGCATTAGTTCTCTGTTGACTGCTACAGCTAGCTAGCTAACTAGCAAGTGGACAGTCATAGCGCAAGCTCCCACTACTGTAACGTTAGGCTGTGCATGCATAAGATAACAGAGAACAATATCTGGTTGAATATTTATGAAACCTGAAGAATGAATCCTCACATTTGGTTGCGAACACGACCTGTTATGCTAATGTGTGCTGTAGCCTTTTAGCTTGTCCTGTGTCAGTAACGTTAACGTTATAGCATTTCGGGTGTTTTGACAAGTGATATAACGCTAAGTGTATTCCTGTGTCCAGTGACTTTATTTGTGTTTTGCTGATGTTTCAGATGTTTCTGTGGGTGCTCTCCGGTCTGCTTCTGCTTTTTGGCAGCCTGGATGTGTGGTACTTCTTGAGAGGCCTCCTGATGATCATAAAGTCATTGTTCCAGAGCCCCCTGAAAGATATAACTGCTGACCACATGATAGAAGGGAAAGTGCTTCCCCATGACATAGACTACATGGGCCACATGAATAATGCCCGCTACTTGAGGGAGTGCGACTTTGCAAGGTTCTCCTATTACACCCGCAATGGGCTGTTCATGGCCGCTCGGGCAATGAAGGCCACAATGGTCGTGGGAGCCAGCACTATCCGCTACCGTAGGTCCCTTGCCCTGGGCGAGGCCTTCGAGTTGAGGAGTCGCATCGTGACCTGGGATGAGAAGTCCTTCTTCCTGGAGCAGCGCTTTGTGTCCAAGAAGGATGGCTTTCTCTCGGCAGTCATGTTCTGCCGGCAGAATGTTGTCCGCAGCAGCCCCGAAAAGATCCTGGAGCACCTTTGCAAGAGGAAGGTGAGCCTGAGGTCAAAGGTCAATGTGGTGGTCTACTGTGGTTATAACAAAACAAAGTAAATTGTATTTAATGAACAAAGGCACATTCTCGATTTAGCCTATGTCCAGTTGTCTGGCTCAGCTGCATCTTCTTACATGAAATACACACTAGGCTGGGTGAACCCTGCCTGAACTTCTGGGGAATTTGAATTTCGCCCGGCAGCTCAGGCTGGATACCAGCAGATCTATCTTCTCTGTTTCACTGCCAGAATCTTTGGCTCCAATCAAAAACGGCCATACTCTAGTCCTGGCACGCTATTGGCCAGTGATGTGATGATAATGAAACTTATCAGCAACGAAAGGAAAGCAGCAGCCGCTTCTGTTTTGGAAGATGTTAAAGGCAAGTTTTCTACAGAATAAAAACTTGACCTGGAACAGTTCATACAGCAGAAGGACTTGTTTGCGTTTCTACCGACCGGCTTTGGTAGGCTAAAAGTTTAATTGACCTACTAGCCCCACTCCTGGCAATTGCGTACGGAGTCATTTGAACGATGCCCATTGATCACGCCTCTTTTGCAGTAGAAACAAAGCGCAGCCTCCCCAGACTAATGTTCAATCTTAAAAGATTGAGCTTAGTATGGTGAAAATCACACTAAATATACACTATATTGCCAAAAGTGTTCGCTCACCTGCCTTGAATCACATATGAACTTGATCAGTAACATCCTTAATCCCTGGGGTTTATTATGACATTGGCCTTTGCTGCTTGGGAAGATTTTCCACAAGATTTAGGAGTGTGTTTATGTTTTTTTTGACCATTCTTTCAGAAGCACATTTGCTAGGTCTCACACTGATGTTGGACGAGGAGACTGGCTCTCAGGGCGCATTCATACTAGGTCCCCTGGACCGGACCTGGGTTCGTTTGGTCTGATGGTTTGTTTCGTTTTGATAATGTGAACGCAACCGTACCGAACTCAGGTGTGTACCCGGGACCTGTGTCTGGAATCTGGTACTTATGATGCAAACGGACCAGGGTGCGCAGACAAACATGTAATGTGAACGAAGACCAACTGCAGTAGGGGTCAGGGGAAGTACCGCACTCAGTGTGGACAGTGTACACAGTGTGAACGCAACCTCAGTCTCCGCCCTAATTCATCCCAAAGGTGTTCTAATTGGGTTGAGGTCAGGACTAGTGTGCACTGTACAGGCCAGTCAAGTTCATCGACACCAAACTCTGTTATCCATGTCTTTATGGACCCTTCCGGTTCCAACATGACTGTGCACCAGTGCACAAAGCAAGGTCCATAAAGGCATGTATGACAGTTTAGTGTGGATGAACTTGACTGGCCTGCATACTGTAGAGTCCCGACCTCAACCCAATAGAACACCTTTGGGATGAATTAGAGCGGATACTGAGAGCCAGAGAGTCTCCTCGTCCAACATCAGTGGGTGACCTCACAAATGCACTTCTGAAAGAATGGTAGACTCCTAAACCTTGTGGAAAGTCTTCCCAGAAGAGTTGAAGCTGATATAGCTGCAAAGGGTGAA
The DNA here is from genome assembly GCF_963854185.1 of Sardina pilchardus. Taxonomy (NCBI): domain Eukaryota; kingdom Metazoa; phylum Chordata; class Actinopteri; order Clupeiformes; family Clupeidae; genus Sardina; species Sardina pilchardus. The sequence goes on from NC_084995.1 coordinate 6,541,014, forward strand.
CCAATGTCATAATAAACCCAATGGATTAAGGATGGGATTTGACTGAAGTTCATATGTGAGTCAAGGCAGGTGAGCGAACACTTTTGGCTATATAGTGTATAAAAAAAGAAAGTACAGGAACAAAAACAATCTGCTGAGCCCCTGGATGAGTCTTCTTTTTTTTGTTTCAGTCTTGGATGTGTTTTGTGTTTCAGGTGGAATGCCCTGCCGTCCCAGAGGATCTCCAGCACTGGATCAACTTTATCTCTGCCAACAGCCAGGTTTTGAGGGCTGAGAGTGGACTGGATGAGAAGAGCAAGTGAGGGGGATGGTCCAGATGGAGGTGTTCTTACCGATATTGAAATCCTGTGTGTCCACCCACCCCAGCCCCACCCCACTGTATCTCCAACCATTTACAGAGGATGGAAAATAGCCATGCCTCACATTTTCAAAACGTGTACGGTAACCAGTAGAATTTCAAATATTATAAATACTATGAAAATTAAGACGAATGTTGATGACATGCAAATGAACAGTTGAAAGAGAAGATTGACAGTCATGGATAATCCTAATGGTGCAATGTGTAGTTATTGCTGTCAACATATACTTTTAGAACTGCAACTATGATGCCTGTCTAAAGGCATGGTCAAGATAGTTTTGCTGATATAAAGCTTTGCATGTCTTTTTTGGAAGATTTCTTTAGGAATCATTTCCATGTTTTTGGAATGCAAACAAATGAATTCCATAGCTGTAGGTCTGAAAGAGGGGGCTTCTTTAGTTGCAGCAACTTTGTATCAGACTGTCAACTGGAAGGTGGAAGACGTGATGTGATTTTTAAGGAGGAAGACTGACCAAAGACTCCTTGAGCTCAGGGGACCAGAGAAGCACAGGATTAAAAAAGGATATTGTAGCTATAAATTATTGACCAGAATTGATGGGGATGAGTTATATCACATTATGATACTTGAATATTGTCATAGGCTTCAGTTTGTCATTTGCACTGAGACTGAATGTAGTCAGAATTCCATATTTATTACCAGAGTTATACGATTTGTTGTTCCTATTCATTATGTAATACATTATTGTAAATGGACTTGAAGCACTTACTGCATTTTGAAAAGATTTATTGTAAGTTATATGTACTTCATGCACTGATTTTATCTCATTTATGTTCCTGTATTTTCAGTTGTTGGACAGTATTGTGTGTATACCTTTTACAATTTGTGGGATTCCTCTTATTGTTTGCACAGAACTTGCATGTTTGTGTACTCTGTGTTGCTGTGCTTCATTCTCATTGATGAATGTCCTAGAAACTTAGCATGCTCTTGAAGATACTCTTTTCAACATGTATCTTGTGTTTCTTTTGGAAAGGGATTTAATGCTATGGTTTCAGGTGAGGCAATAAAACAATGTGTGAGCATTTGACTGATTAACCTTGCCATCTGATCTTATTTCACATTTAATTTCGATTGTTAGTTTAAAGACATGTTTAACTATGCAGTTTCAAGTATTTTTGGCCACTCCCCTATCACCAAAGAGTTGTGTCTACTGACAAGGTAATGCTTCACGATTCTCGCCAGATGTCTGTGGATTGACAATTATTGAAGTTGCATTGCTGGTTCTCTTGCTAGTGACCCACTATGTCTATTGATATGCAAGGTGAACGATTCCCCTATTACAAGCTGGTTTACCATCAAATTTACTTCGTAGAGGTTATATTTGGGTAAAAGTCTTGCATGGAGTACCTAACACCAAAACATATACACATGTGAATTTAGCATCAGAGTGAAAGAGATACTAAATGCACAGCAACATGAAGGTCCAATGTTCCTCCTAAACGGCAACCTACGGGTATATTCTGCCCACTGGTGGTCGAACGCTGCCTTTGGACTGAGGGCCTCGGCTGTCATCAAGGCTCCTCCCCTCCCCCTCCTGTCAAAGACCTCCAAGCCACTCCCTCGTTCACGTGACCATTTCCTGCAAAACAAAGCTGACTCCACTCGTTCTCATGCCACAGCCTTTAAATCGCCAACCACTAGTGTAGCGTTTTTATTTGATTATAGAAAATGGCACAGGCTGGTGTTTTCCTCGAACACGATCAGTTCAACTGTTCGATATGTCTGGATGTTCTCAAGGACCCCGTGACTATACCATGTGGCCATAGTTATTGTAAAGGCTGTATCTCGGGCTATTGGGACCAGGATGAATTCATCTCGCTGTATGGCTGCCCCCAGTGCAGACAGACATTTTCGCCAAGGCCTATACTGGGCAGAAACACCATGTTGGCCGATGTCGTAGAGAAACTGAGTAAGACCGGACTTCAGACCGTTCCTTCTGACGACTCGTTAGCCGAACCCGGAGATGTGGAGTGCGACGTTTGTACAGGACGGAAAAACAAGGCTGTTAGATCCTGTTTGGTATGTTTGGCCTCCTACTGTGAGTCTCACGTTCAACCCCACTACGAGTCTCAGGCCTTCAAGAGGCACAAGCTGGTCGCACCCTTCGGAACGATACAGGAAAAACTGTGCTCTCGCCACGACAAGCTCCTGGAGGTCTTCTGTCGCACTGATCAGCGGTGTATATGCTCTTTATGCCTTACCGACGAACACAAAGGTCACGATGCTGTGTTGGCCGCAGGTGAAATCACAGAAAAGAAGGTGCGCTGAAGTTGGAGGTCGATGGGGGTGGTGATTTGGTCATATTATCAGGACATTACCTATGCACATATTTCTGTGATGGGATGTGAAGAATTACATGGTGGAATGTTTTGTCTTTTGATGTTTCTAGAGTGAGATTGGAGAGATGCAGAGAAAATCCCAGCAAGTTATTCAAGAGCGAGAGAAAGAGCTGGAACAGCTGAAGCACTCTATGACGTCTCTCACAGTAAGCAAAGACCAACACCACCCACCTGGCCACGATCACTCAAGCCACCGATCAATGTGTTGTGATAAGCATGTATTCTCACAATAGATTAGGCCTATTGCACGGAAGCTGTTTGTAGACTTTGACCCCTGTCTGCCATTCAAAAGTAGCCTGGTGGTTGTGATATTTTAGTGATGCTAAATCTCAATGTGATGTAGTTTCAAATAACTCTAATCAATACATGTCTAACTCTTATTTTAGTGATGTTAGTGATGCCCCCCCCCCCCCCCCCCCCCCCCCGACACACACACACACCCACACACCAGTCCAGCTATAAGTCACACCCTGTAACCTGGCATGGTCTCTCCTGTCCTCTGCAGCTGTCCTCCCAAGCCGCTCTGGTGGAGAGCGAGCGCATATTTATGGAGCTGTCTACCTCCATAGCTCGGAGGCAGTCCGAGCTGAAGGAGCTCATCCGGGTCCAGGAGAGGGCAGCCATGGCCCACGCAGAGGACTGCCTCCGGCAGCAGGAGCAGGAGCTGAGCCAGCTCAGGAAGAGGGACGCCGAGCTGCTCCGGCTACTGCAGACGGATGACCACGTCAACTTCCTCCAGGTACAGCACGGCAGCCGGCATGCCAACACACGGGAGCAGGACTTAATAGGGGGGCTCGATTATGGCAACAACAACAACAACAAAAAATAATCTCTGTATCACTGGATTTTCAACGCCTCTTCCTGCGTGCTGTGTGCATTTATCCCAATTTGTGAACACAGAGACCAAATTTCCCTCATGGTATCAAAAAAGTACACATACTATACTATACTTCTTCCTGTCAGATTCCTCTGCTTGAATGGACTTTCTCTGATACTGATCTCTGATGTGGTGTGATGCTGGGTTTGAGCCTGAACCAATTTAGTGTGTGTGTGAATAGGTTAATGTGAGACATTAACTTGTAATGTACACCGAGTGCTCTGTCAGGTAGAATAAAATGCTATGAATGCGGTCCATTTATTGTTCACCTTTTGGTCATCAGAGCATTTCAGAAACCTATAAGGGCAGTAGTGTTAAATGCTGTTTGAGAGTTTTGAGAATGTTATTGATCTTGTTGTCTACAAGTACAGTAGGGAGACTTCCGGGCAGTTGTAGTGCTGGAGGAAAGAATCATGAGTCATCTGCATACTTCACATTTATAAACTTTAAACATAATCATACATCTGTTTTTTTTCTCTCTATGCCTTGTTCTGTCCAGAGCTGCCAGTCTCTTAGAGGACAGCCTGAACGAGGGGACGTACCAAACATCAGACCAGACCCAAACTTTGGCTCCGTCATCGCTGCAGTCTCTGAGTTTCAGGCACTGCTTGAAGATGTCTGCCAGGGTGGATTTTTCAACATTTCCGAAAAAGGTGAAGATGAAATATACATACTTAGCATCGTTTTCAGTATAAACCATAGTCTGGTGTGATATATTTTATTTGCATTTTTCAGTTTGTATCAAATGTTTAGATTGGTCAATGAAACAAATGTATTCCATTGTTGTATGTTGTATTGCAGTGAATGGCGTTGCAGTTCTTGAAAATCCCAAGCCTAAGACAGACCTGGAACCAGCCATGGGTGAGTTTGTGCTAAATGCAATTAAATCACAATTTAATAGGCTCCTCATACGCAGATTCATATAAATTCACATATATTTTCATCCACAGTACTCATTTAAAATATTATTGTAAAAAAAGCCTAAAATAAAGACCTAAAAATGCAATATAAACATTAAAAGCAGAAACGCTATCATGATTTTGATTGGTGTAAATTTGGTCACTAGATGGTTGCATTGCATAAGGCTTACACATTATCGTGTATGTAGAGTGCAAGTTCCGCATCAGTTCTGAGAACTTCATTTTCTGTACATACAATGCAGTTATGCAAATGCTGAATCATAGGTAAGGGGTAGGATTGGGGGTTGATTGCCGGGGGGATGAAAAGGGGAAAGGCTTAATTTCCTGTGAACAGTGAGTCTTGATCAGCGAGTGGCAAATACAATGACTAGAAACCAACTGGTCCACTCCATGTAAACACTGGTCTCTCAGGGTTCAGGGCTGATGGGGCCAGTAGATGGCATTTTCAACCGTTTCTAAACCTTAGAATGTCTATATTAAAAAGAAAAAAAATAACAACCAGTTAAGAAAATTAAAATGCTAAAAAGAGCAATGCAAAAATCTTAGAAAAAAAAACTGTGTACAAAAATAGACAAAATATATTAACACAAATGTAGGTTCCAAACTTAAGACTGCAAAGGCCCAATTTCAAGTTTGTCATTTTATTCTGCGTCCAGCCAAAAATGTATTCACAACACGAGACTAAGAATGTAGCTGCCGCTCATCAGTGCCTCAGGCAACAGCACAACATACAGTAAATGCATGCACAAGCGCAAACATGCGTGCATCAGGTATTTCCTAATATACACACAACAAATACATCTTGGAAAATGGAAGAGGTAGGTAGGGAGGAGCTTATAAAACCCCAAAACCCATCCAGCAGCGAGTCGTCATGAATGTTTTCCAGAATGTCTCTAATTATCCACACAAACATCCAAAAGAACTCTATTCGATAACTCTCCAATTCCATAGAAATTAAATATCCATATTTTATCAAATATACCGTATGCTATCTATAGGAGCTTCAGATTGGTGCCATGGAAGCTGTGAACAGCAGTATATTTGTGATAACTTTAAAGATGAAAGAGAAACTATGCAGGTTTGGCCATTTCTTAGCTGTTTTCTCGTTTTACGCTGGCAGGTTTCTCTGCAGATCTTCCCCTACAGCTTTAGCATGTACAGTGCCTATAGAAAGTTATCATACCCTTTTGAAATAGTTACTTTTTTTGTCTTACAGCCTGAAATCAAAACCCATTTAAAAAAAAATCTTTTCCAGTTTTATTTACAAATGTAGCTGTACAACATCAAAATAATGAAAAAAAAGTCAACAGTTCTGAAAATTAATAAAAAATTAAAAACTAGAATAACAGGGTTGGAAAAGTCATCATACCCCTGACTTAATACTTTGTAAAACTTCCTTTTGCTTTCATTACAGCCATCAATCTGTTTGGATATGTCTCTATTATAGCTTTGCACACCTAGATAGGGGAATATTTGCCCAATTTTCCGTGCAGAAATGTTAAAATTTAGTCAAATTCTGTAGGGAATGGCGATGGACTGCTCTCTTCAAGTCAATCCACATATTTTCTATAGTATTTAAGTCAGGGCTCTGACTTTGCCACTCAAGGATATTCACCATCCTATCCTTAAGCCACTGCTTTGTTCTTTTGGCAGTATGTTAAGGATTTTTGTCGTGTTGGAAGGCGAATGACCTCCCCATCCTCAGCTGTTTAGGAGAGGGACGCAGGTTTTCCTCAAGAATTTTGGTGTACTTGGCAGCATCCATTTTCCCTTCTATCCTTACCAATTGCCCAGTCCCCGCTGAAGAGAAACATCCCCAAAACATAATGTTGCCCCCACCATGCTTCAAAGTAGGTATGGTGTGTTTTGGGTGTGTTTGGGTGTGTATACTGTGTTTGGTTAGCGCCTGGAGCTCAGTCCAAAAACTTAATCTTAGTCTCCAAAAAGTTCGATCTTAGTCTCATCTGACCATATAAGCATTTTCCACATGGTAGCAGAATATTCCAGATGTGTTTTTGCACTGAACTCCAAGCGCAATGTTTGGTGAAAACCAACACAGTACACCACCTAAAACACACCATACCTAGTGTGAAGCATGGTGGGGGCAACATTATGTTGTGGGGATGTTTCTTTTCAGCGGGAACTGGGCAATTGGTCAGGATAGAAGGGAAAATGGATGCTGCCAAGTACACCCACATTCTTAAGGAAAACCTGCGTCCCTCTCCTAGACAGCTGAGGATGGGGAGGTCATTCGCCTTCCAACACGACAATAATCCTAAACATACTGCCAAAAGAACAAAGCAGTGGCTTAAGGATAGGATGGTGAATATCCTTGAGTGGCAAAGTCAGAGCCCTGACTTAAATACTATAGAAAATATGTGGATTGACTTGAAGAGAGCAGTCCATCGCCATTCCCTACAGAATTTGACTCATTTTTAACATTTCTGTACGGAAAATTGGGCAAATATTCCCCTATCTAGGTGTGCAAAGCTATAATAGAGACATATCCAAACAGATTGATGGCTGTAATGAAAGCAAAAGGAAGCTTTACAAAGTATTAAGTCAGGGGTATGATGACTTTTCCAACCCTGTTATTCTAGTTTTTAATTTTTTTTTCATTTTCAGAACTGTTGACTTTTTTTTCATTATTTTGATGTTGTACAGCTAAATTTGTTAATAAAACTGGAAAAGATTTTTTTAAAAATGGGTTTTGATTTCAGGCTGTAAGACAAAAAAAGTAACTATTTCAAAAGGGTATGATGACTTTCTATAGGCACTGTATATCGGTCAGCCTGCTTTTTTATGAGCATGATAGCGAGGCTGGGACACTTTCTGTTTGTCAATGCACCGGCCCAAAGTTGCAAGAGTGTTTTTTCCGCTCACAGACGCTATACAGTAGGTGGAAGTGAAACGGCCACCATTCCACCTGAAAAAAGACATATAACCATTCTAGTGACTCCGAAGCTGTTCAGTTAAGGTAAATTAAGCTAAAACCCCTCCATAGTTCACCTTTAATAGCCCTGAATTGTGTTTTCATGTCATCACATATTTTTTTTTTTACGAGGAGGCTCCCGCGGCCCAAATGCAATGCCTTGACGGCCACACTACACTTTGGGAAACACTTCCTTGTACTGTGCTATTTAGTAAAAATTAAAAAAAAAAAAAAAAAAAGTCTGACAAGATTGTAGAGCTGAAAAGGCGAACAGTGACAGAGCAGATTTAATATTTTAAGCAAAAGAAGCAAAAGAATCCAGGTCTGATGAGTTGCTTACTTCCCCCTACTTTCCTTCAGAACCAGCTGCACAAGCACCTTTTGGCCTAAGTGCTCCTGCCCCAACCACATTTGGGGTTCCTGTACCTTCTTTTGGTGGATTCGCCTTCTCATGTGGTAAGTTATTGTAAGTTATAACATTTGGTAAGTTATTGTCTGACATCAATATTGTCCACCTCTCTATCATCATCTATAATTGCATTTATGCAGTTGTTTTAAAAAGTTGCATCAGTTTCAATCTCTCTATTCAAAACCTGGTCTCCTGCTATTCAATGTTGAATCTGAGCTCTATGTATCTCTATCTGTATAGAATCTCAGTGTATAATGCACTGTATTCATATACCAATATATTACAGTATAATAATATTATCTGTGTGTAGCACCTCCTTATACTTACTGTATTTGTCTTTTTTCAGGTTCAAGACCAACGAGTTCCAGACTTCGAGTGCAACAGAGGAGGAGACGGAGGTAACAAGGACCGAAGAACCACACATCGGCTGCCAAACTGTACTATTTCGTTTAGCCGCTAGGATCGCTGCATGTTTACTTTGAACAGAAAGAAGAAAAAAATATATAATAATATACTCCAGTGTTTTGTGGAAAGAGGTCCACACATCACACTTAACTATTATTTAACCATTTTAAAGTGATTTCATTATGGTATTTTTGCAACATTTTATCTTTATTATTTTATTGTAAAAAAGAAAAAAAAAACAGAATATGTTATGCTAACATAGAGCTTTACTGACATCGAGGTGATGTCCAACATGTCATGCTTTGCACAATCATGATGGGCAGATAGATGTTTTAGTTCTGTAAAGTAATGGTGCTGTTTATGTTACATTGCTGCTAGATAAGAAAATGGCAAAAAAAAGAAACAAATAATGTGAATATCTTTTGCAAACGCGTGTCAGGTTTTTATTTCACAAAGGAAGGTGTTCAGCTGAGAACATTTTTGGTGACACAAAAGTTTGTTTTTGAATAAGTAAAAGAGAATAAAAGTTTATTTTAAATAAATACATAGAGATGTGAATACAATGTGCATGTTTCTTCCTTACACATGAGCACAAAAGAGCCGTGTCTGAAAAGATGTAGGCTTATACACTGCCTGGCCAAACAAAAGGTCACCGCCTGGATTTAACTAAGCAAATAGGTGCAGTAAGAGCCTCCCTGTGGGGGCAGTGCTATGATCTGGAGTTGCTGCGCTATGATCTGGGGTCAGGTGTATAGGTCCAGCAACATTATGTGCCCAAAGAATGAGGCCAGAGGACTATCTGAATACTGAATGGCCAGGTTATTACGTCAATGGTTTTTTTCTTCCCTGGTGGCACGGGCATATTTCGGGCATAAAATGACAATGGCAGGATTAATTGGGCTCAAATTGGGAAAGAGTGATTCAGGGCGTGTGACACATCGACTCCAGACCTTAACCCCATTGACAATCTTTGGGATATGCTGGAGAAGACCTGAATCTCCCTTCATCAATACAAAATTGATGATCGGAAAATTAATGCAATGCTGGATGGAAATTAGATTAGATTCAACTTTATTGTCATTGTGCAAAGTAGTAAAAAGACAACGAAATGCAGTTTGTATTTGCAAATGCATCTAACCAGAAGTGCAAAAAAGCAGAAAAGTGTGATGTGATATACAAAGTATAGACAGGTGGTGTAGACAGGACAGGATATACATGTATAGTAGTGTAGTGTAGACAGTACAGTTGGTTTACGAAAGGTGGTTTACCGTAATGTTAATTAAATATAAATAATATATGCAATATATTAGCAGTAACCTTATAGGAGCAGACTATATGGCTATGTAGTATGAACAACATGTACAGATATGTGCAGTCAGTGTATTGACAGTAACATTATAAATGTTGTGACATTGCAGAAGCTTGTGGAAATGATGCAACACCAAATGTGTGCCTTAATCAAAACTAAAGGCGGTCCAACAAAATGTTAAAGAGACTTTTTCTTGACAAGCCAGTGTTTTCTTCTTCAGTAAAGATTTATGTCTACTATTTATGTCTACTATTTAGTGCAAACCTTTCCTGCCTTTTTCTGATATATTTTGGTTTGACGCACCTGTTAAAAAAGACTTACTACTGTAGAACGCAACAGTACCCTACCTTTTGACAAGCCAGTGTAACACTTGTGTGACACTTGTAACCAAGATCTGTTTTCAGAAGTTTCTCATTTAAGTAGTGTTCAGGTATCATGCATGTCTCTGTGAGAGACAGAGACTATTGTGTACTAAGAATTGGTCACAACATTTTGACATTCGCACAAAATTTTCAGAGAAAAAAATCTAGTAATCAGCCTTTACCCTGCTGTGGATCAATAACTGATGTCAGTGATGCGTGTCAGTGAGACGCTTTGACAATAACTCCAGTTGAATGAAGCAGTTGATGATACTCTGCACCAATGAAGGACACCATGTTCTTTTCTTCCATAGGCCGTTGCCTCTATTTGCATGATTGGCCAATGTTTGTTGATAAATCTCTCCCTGCCCTACCTGTCTTGGTGCTCGCATGTGATTGGCTCCCACGGGTAGTGTGCACTGAAACCTGATCATGACCCACCTGAACTCCCAGCCACACTCCCTTTTCCCACACAAACAGGCTTTTGTCTGCCTGCCTGCCTGCCTGCTGTTCTCAGTGTGTGTGTACGAGGACACAGGGATGGCAGCAACCAACATTTCAGTGGAAGAGGAGCAGTTCTGTTGCCCCATCTGCCTGGATGTCCTGAAGGATCCAGTGACTACTCCCTGTGGACACAGCTATTGTATGAGCTGCCTCAAGAGCTACTGGGACAAGAGTGACCAGAGGGGGGTGTACAACTGCCCGCAGTGCCGGGAAAGCTTCTCCCCGAGGCCGGTGCTCGGCCGAAACAACATCCTCGCGGAAGTGGTGGAGAAGCTGAGGAAAGCTGGCGTCCAGGCGACCGCCCGTGCCCAGGCATACGCCAGCGTGTTCGAGGATGTGGAGTGCGACGTGTGCACCAAGAGGAAGAGCAAGGCCGTGAGGACCTGTTTGGTGTGTCTGGCCTCTTACTGTGAGAGCCACCTCAAGGCACATCAGGAGAGCAAGCGCAGTGGCCACAAGATCGTCGAGGCCACAAAACAACCGCAGAAGAGGCTCTGCTCCCAGCACAGGAAGCCGCTGGAGTTGTTCTGCCGCGCTGATCATAAGTGCATTTGCTTCCAGTGCAAGGCTGAGGGGCACAAAGGTCACGGTGTGGTTTCTGCAAATGCTGAACGAGTCGACAGACAGGTAAACAGACAACACCGCTCCACCATCCAGTTCATCCGGTCCGGTTCAGATTAATTATAGCCTACACTCACATCCAAGTTTATGGCAGTGATAAAAAATGATTTCAGTTCTTCTAATTAATTTCTCATAAATTAAGTTCAGTATGTATTTATGCATACAAATTGTTTGACCTTGCCACGCTGTAGAAATATAGCCTTTGTGAGACTGGTAAATCTTCCAGCAGCCTCCCAAACAAAGATATGCAAACAAAATGACCAGTGGGCTGGGCTAATACATGTTGGCAATGAGTTCTTTTAACCTGTTCTTATAAGTGTTTGCCTAACATTGTACACTGAAAAAGTGAATGCTCTTTTTTTCTTTCAATGACTATTTATCATTGTGCCTCACACCCATATTCACCTGTCAGACAGTTGTACAAATAATGCTGATAAAGATCATGTCAAATCATGTTTACTTGTTCAAAGTGTACACACTGCTTGGGTTTCCCCTGGCTTATTTTAGAGCTGATAAAATATGAGTGATCATTCTACTAACCACTATTCGTTAAATGAATTGCTGAAACAGAAGCAACTGAAAGATGCTGGGAAGAGATCCAGACAGGTGAACCGAGACAAGGAAAAGGAGATCAGGCATGTGGTCAAATACCTGAAGGTATGAGGTCACCTCTCTCATCACACCTCACATCCATTGGTAATGTGGTTTAGTGCATATTTGTACATCATACTTGTTAACATAGTTGTTGTTATCCAGAATGCATCTACACTTAATTCTGAAGGCTTGTTAAACACATACACACTACACTGCTCAATGCCCCACCAGCAATCTGCTGAGGCCGCCATGGAGGACAGCGAGAGAATCTTCTCCAAGCTGACCCGCACCATAGAGCGCAAGCGCCTGGAGGTGAAGGAGCTGATCAAGACCCAGGAGAAGGAGGCGGTGGCCAAGGCCGAGGGCATCCTGCACACGCTGGACCAGCACATGACCGAGCTCAGCATCAGAGACGGGCAACTCGACCGGCTGTCCCAGACTGACGACCACATCCACTTCCTTCAGGTAAGTAAAGGCAAGAAGGGATGTATACTACTAGTGAGTAGTATTGTGGGATAGAACACAGTAACACCATGTAGGATTTCCCCTTTTTGTCTGTTTTCAAAACATTTTAAGGTAAAAAAAACAACAATGCTTATAACATTTTCTTTTTTGCTTAATAGCTTTGTTGATTCGTTGTAGTGTCAGAGTAGAATGACAGTTTTATGCTGATGCCATGACATTCGATGCCTGGGAACACTGGCTACGCAGCATGTCGTGAAGGGCTTACCTTACAAAGCGCTCCAGGGCTGTTACTGCAGAGGATGAGGGACACTGCTCTATTGTCGTGAGACCTACATGTTGTCTTCCTTGACAGAGAAGCCAATCACTGGAGAGCGTCCCAGATCCAGGGGATCTCCCCAGCCTGGACATGCACCCCTACTTCTCCCTCATTACCATGAGAAAGTCACTCTCCGAGCTCAAGGAGCGGCTGGATGAGTCAATCAAGAAAGAACTAACTGCCATCTCAGACATAAGTGAGACAGTTTTTGATTATTTTCATTTGTTTTGCCTGTGTTTTAATAATAGCGGGATGGGTAGATCTTAAATAAAGCAAATGTTGTACAAATATAGATATTTCCAATTTCCAAGATATTATAAAAAATGCATGAAGATATTTCCAATCATATGCTTGATACTGCCATCTAAATTGTTGTAGCTCTAGAAGCATTTTCCCCCACAAAACCTTCCCCTCTAAAACAACACTCTGTGCATATTAAATATACTGGCTAAATAAATATATAGTAAGTAACAAAAAGTTTTTTTCCAGTTAATACCAAAGAGGAGCGCACACTGCACTCATCCACATCCAAACCACAGACCTTAAGACGAGGACAATCAGGTACAGTGTGTGGAAGTAGCACTTTTCCTGTACACATTCTCATTTGCCTAGTTTCGATTCACTATTGATGTGTTCTCACCCGCCCATGACCCACCAGTGGATGATCTGACCATGCAAAACAGCAGCGCCCCCAGGACTAGAGCAGAGCTCCTGCAATGTAAGTTCACATACGGTACATGCACTCCATAGCCTACTGTTCCTACATACAGCACATGCACTCCATAGCCTACTGTTCCTACATACAGCACATGCACTCCATAGCCTACTGTACCTACATACAGCACATGCACTCCATAGCCTACTGTTCCTACATACAGTACATGCACTCCATAGCCTACTGTTCCTACATACAGCACATGCACTCCATAGCCTACTGTACCTACATACAGCACATGCACTCCATAGCCTACTGTACCTACATACAGCACATGCACTCCATAGCCTACTGTACCTACATACAGCACATGCACTCCATAGCCTACTGTTCCTACATACAGCACATGCACTCCATAGCCTACTGTACCTACATACAGCACATGCACTCCATAGCCTACTGTACCTACATACAGCACATGCACTCCATAGCCTACTGTACCTACATACAGCACATGCACTCCATAGCCTACTGTACCTACATACAGTACATGCACTCCATAGCCTACTGTACCTACATACAGTACATGCACTCCATAGCCTACTGTACCTACATACAGCACATGCACTCCATAGCCTACTGTACCTACATACAGCACATGCACTCCATAGCCTACTGTACCTACATACAGCACATGCACTCCATAGCCTACTGTACCTACATACAGCACATGCACTCCATAGCCTACTGTACCTACATACAGTACATGCACTCCATAGCCTACTGTACCTACATACAGCACATGCACTCCATAGCCTACTGTACCTACATACAGCACATGCACTCCATAGCCTACTGTACCTACATACAGTACATGCACTCCGTAGCCTACTGTACCTACATACAGCACATGCACTCCATAGCCTACTGTACCTACAGGAGAAATGGCACTCTGCTGGGTACCAATAATGCTTCTAGCAATTTCATTGGTCTGATACGATCAAAAGGGTTTAGAAATATCCCTGCTGTTCTTTTTGGCAAGTAAAACCATACCTTTCAGTTTCCTCAAAAATATATTGTATTTCAGGTTCAGAAACTTACACTTACGTCTACATAGACATGTAATCCAACCTCAAATGTAAAGGATATTCTGAGAGAAATAAGACCATTTTGTGTGACCCTTTCCCCAGACTGCTGTGAGGTAACTCTAGACCCAAACACTGCCAACTCCTTTCTCAGCCTTCGAGACGGATTCCGAGAGGTGACTACGGGCAGGGAGGCGCTGCCGTACCCAGAGCACCCAGAGCGCTTCACCTGCTGGGCGCAGCTGCTGTGCCGGGAGGGCCTGGCGGGACGCTGCTACTGGGAGGCGGAGTGGAGGGGTGCCGGAGGCGTCTCCGTGGGGGTCGCCTACAAAAGCATCCGCCGCAACGTCGGCAGCGCTGACGGCAAGCTGGGCCACAACGCCAAGTCGTGGGGCCTGAACTGCCTGGACTCTACGTGCTGCTTCCAGCACAATAAAACCAGAGTGGACTTGCTGGCTCCCCGCGTCACTAGAGTCGGGGTCTACCTGGACCACAGAGCTGGGGTGCTGGCGTTCTACAGCATCACGGACACCCCCACCCTCCTGCACCGCGTGCAAACCACCTTCACACATCCGCTCTACCCGGCGTTCTGGGTCGGGCTGGGCTCCACCCTAAAGATCTGCACCTTTTTCAACTTCAAAGCCTGAGGCATAAAACTCAATGTGGATGGATGCCATTTAGTAATTACATAACCTTGTTCGGAGTCATTCTCCGTGTAATACAACCTCTGGAGAAAAAAACACACATGTGTATACATTCTTAACGCAAAACTGTTTTTATTTGAAACCGTTCAAACTGAAAGCAGCAAACATCCCAGCACAGCACACCAATCCGGACCAAGGAGCCTCAGATCTTGTTGAAGGCAGCAACATCCACACTTTGGACCTGAAATAGCCACACAGACCAATCAGTTAGATTGGACCAGTTTTCTACCTTGGATAACTTTTTTGCTTAACTGAATATATTACTAAGTAGGATTTTGTTAGATAATTCCACTAATTTACAAAACAATTTATGAATCAATTGCTCCATTCAATTAGGAGTTCTCTCTGTGGCCTTCTATAATTAGACCAAAATGCCATGGCATGTTTGGTAAGTGTCACTATACAAACTAAAGCAGCTGCTTACTTTGCAGAGATTTTGTGAATTTTAGGGCAGGATCAACATAATCCGGACTATTATTGGGATTTAAAATCCAGATTTCAGCCAAGAATTTAATGGAAACACCAAGCATTTAATCCTGGCTACAGGTAGGAGTAAAATATCCTAAAACATATATCTGGTATCAGATTCACCTTAAATGGCCAAGTTTGGAAACAAATTCACACACTTGTTTAATGACACTTACCTCTGGACTCTTAACAAAATACACTTAATAAACAAACAATATATAAAATATCCATTTTGTCCACACCTCTTGATTCTGTCTACACCGAAGTTTGACTAATCATCCAAGGAAACAGATGGTACTCACGTAGTCCTCGAACTGGGTGATCTCCTCCTCCAGGTAGTCTGTGCCCACCTTGTCGTCCTCCACCACGCAGTTGATCTGCAGCTTCTTGATGCCGTAGCCCACGGGCACCAGCTTAGAGGCGCCCCACAGGAGCCCGTCTGTCTGGACAGAGCGCACACACTCCTCCAACTTGGCCATGTCCGTCTCGTCGTCCCACTGGGAGGCAGAGAAGGCCACACACACACACACACACACACACACGTCAAAACACTGCTTCCCTCACACAACACAGATGTGCCTCGTTTGCACTCACACACAACAAACAAATACAGAGACGCCCACATACACACAGTCAAAACACTCGGTTGGCTGCTTCAAGACCATGCATAATATATGAGAGTGTGAGATAATCCTCAGAGTCCAGATTCTCCAGCTTAAGGAAGCTCTGCAGGCAGGCTAGTGCTTTTACAGCTTTAGGAGAATGACCCTGTTTGTTTGTTAGCACGCACAAACACACAGTGTCAGATGATCAGTGTTTTTGCACTACTGTATCTATCATTCACGCTCCAAAGCACAATGCATTTGACAGAGACCGATATATACACACACACACACAGACAGAGAAGAAACATACAAAACGAAAACAAATGCATCTTATTTCAGATAAAACACAACACAACAGCTGCAGCAAGTGCTGCGCCAGAACGGGGAGAATAATACTGCTGCCACATACGGGCTTGACGTCGAGCAGGATGGAGGACTTGGCGATGAGCACGGGCTTCTTGGCCTTCTTTTCAGTGTACGCCTTCACCCTCTCTGCCTTGAGGCGCTCTGCCTCCTCATCGTCGTCGTCGTCGCCGAACAGGTCCAAGTCATCGTCGTCCTCCTCCTCCTCTTTCACTTCAACCTTCTTGGGTGCCTGGACAACCACGGTCTGTACAAGACATGGACAGAATAGAAAAATAATGATTTACATTTCTGAATAGGGAATCAGGGTTCCCACACATCATATTCGAGACCTTTTCAAGACCTTTCCAGGCCCGACTACCTGATAATTCAAGGAACTAATGCAGCATAGAAAAACATTATATATTGACTACGATGACTACTCATAGGCCCCTTCTCCAACTCAATCCACCTCCCACATCCAGGGCAGAGGTGGAAGAGGAACTCGTTGCATGACGTGCGAGGCTCCAAGTTGCTGGCCCACAGGCTGATGCTGCTGGCGAGGGTCCTGGCTCGGGAGACTCACCTTGGCGGCTTGTGCGTAGGATGGCGAAGCGGTAGGTTTGGCCTTCTCCAGCACGGTGAGGCGCGACTCCATCTTGGACATCATGGATCTCAGGTCGTTCACAGCTGCTCAGAGCAACAGGGAGAAAGAGGGCGGCACAGAGTTCAACACACATATTCATTAACAAGCTCTTAAGGCTGGATTACTGGATTTAAAAGCAACATGACATTCAGCACAGACACTTTCCTTGACCTTACACACAAACCTTGCCATATGACAGCTGCATCCACATCAAAACACAATCCAACTCATGGGATATAAATTCAGATATATTCGCAACTATTCACATTCAGCCCAAACACACACAGGATTCTGGATGATGTGGCTAAAAAATGCACTGCAATAAAATGGTCGCTTGTAATATCATGTATATGACAGAAAATAGAATAATAATTTAAAAAAAGTCCCTTCACATGGCTCCTTCAACAGTATTATGTTGCATCAACATCCTCTGTTGTCTAAAGGTCTACTCGCTTCTAATATCACTGCTTTTACGACCACTCAGATCCAACAGAATTAAACATAGCTCCTTTATAACTGTATGTTGATGCGTCATTCATTGCACATTATCTACACATATGACCATGACCACCTGTTTATGAACCAGAGGGAGAGAATGCTAGAGGATTGATCATGCCACCAATGCTTCCTTATGAAATTCCGGGATACTTTCAAACTGATGCATTTCACTGAAACCACTGAACATTCTATCCAACACTTTAATTATTGCCATTGATTAAGGTGTCAACTGCAATATATCTCGCTATCGTTTTATCACCCAGACCCGTTGGATTCACATCAAACACACACACACACACACCTTTGTGCAAACTCTGGTTCTCCATCTCCAGACTCTTCATGCGTGACACCAGGTCTGTCTGGTCTCCGCCCCCTGTGCTGCTCGATGAGGTCTATTGACAAACAAAGCCAAATATGAGCATTCAGTAAACACACACAAATACATAAAGAATGTATGCATGGGGATGGGGAGGCGGAGGGATGTGTATGAGGCGTATGGGGAGGGGATGGGAAGGGTGATAAGTGATACAAATCAAAACAGTAATGGAGAGGGGGTGGGAAGGGGGGGGAGAGAGAGAGAGAGAGAGAGAGAGAGAGAGAGAGAGAGAGAGAGAGAGAGAGAGAGAGAGAGAGAGAGAGAGAGAGAGAGAGAGAGTGTGTGTGTGTGTGGGGGTCACTCAATGATAAGACTGATAACACAAAGTGACATGCAAGACTGGCCATGTGGCAACCAATAACACCATGCTTCAGTTGCAGTGGCCTATTTGGAATCAGAAAAAGGCCAGACTTGTAAAAGGAGCATGGCAATGATCCAGTAAATTAAAAAATAAAATAAATGAACCAACATGCTGAAAATCAATTTACGTAATCACTTACACGCTTACTCTTAGAGTGGGACTCAAGATTGCATTGAAGAGAGTACACAACAGTAAATATTTGATGTGCAAGTCACACAACATCAGGCCACATACTAGAACAGTCTTTTCGACACTGGTTCAGATGAATGTAGCAGCGAGCTCTGCTAGTAAATCCTTCACTTGTTTGTATGTTTGTAAATGCCACAACTGACCCGTACAGTCAGAGGATCATTAGCGGAGCAGCAAAATTAACATTATATTCTCACAAAGGCTCAAAAAAGCCTTTAAAGCCAAATATATGTGTGTATAGTGATTAGAGCTGACGCAACCAGGTCTGCACTCATGGACCCGACCTGGAGAAAACCCCTAAGATGTCTGAACCAATGAGACTGGGTCTGGTATGAGGGCCAATGTTTTCAGGTCATCACCGTTTCACACAGTCAAACACATTCATTTATCAGTAAATCACTTTACGGGTAACACTATATGAGACACACCCTTAAAAATAAATAAATAATAAACAAATAATTAAAAACAAAACAAACAAACAAACAAACAAAACAACTCCAAGTGTCAGTATGGCTTTGAAAGGTCTCCACGGCTAGTCTCCAATACCTCCCACAAACACTTCGGGGAGAGCATGCAGTCAGTCTGTGAGCCACTCCACCCACCCACCAGCACCTCCTCTTCCCTGAGACCACAGGCAGCAGAGCAGAGCGGAGCAGAGCGGAGCAGAGCAGAGCAGAGGTCCTCCTCCTCCTCCTCCTCCTCCCCCGCTGCCTCCGACTCTGCTGCTGGGACACCCTGCCGGTGCCCACGTGGTCAGGTGCACTCAGCGGTGCCACACGAGGTTGGCAAGAGGCTGCCCGCTCGAGGCAGGCGGTGGGTGTCATGGGGCAACAACGGGGGAGTGGATGAGGCAGCACGCCTTCTGGCCACGAGCTGGGACACACACACACACACACACACACACACACACACGTGCAGTTAGCAGCCCACACCCTCCTCTTCGTCTTCCTGCGTCTCTGCCATTTGCACAGGCAGCTGGTGAGGAGGGGAGGGGGCTTGGCTGGTGAGCAGGCCGGGGGGGACTTACGGTCCGATTGCGGCGCTGCTGCTGCTTTTGGGGGCGAGACTGACCCCGGCCTGGCTGCAGTGCGGTCTTCAGCTACGGTTCATTTACACACAACCATTCAACAGGACATTTACAGGGAGGACAAAGAGATGACACACTATTGGACCCACTATAGGAAAAGGCTGCAAATGTAATAAGGTGTAAGGGGAGCTGAGGAAAGAACAGGTTTAACAGATTTAACATCACAATAAATGAAAACATTTACAACTGTTACACTACAATACATTACTATTACTACATTACAATTTTGAGGGTTTTTTTTACACAATATAACACTAGAGCATGTAATTAATAAAAGTCAAAACATTGAGTTTGTTTAAAAACAGAGTTTAACACAGTCCAGTCTCTCCCCAAAAGATTGAAGGCTGAAAAGATTATCAAGAGCGTGATGTATGCCATACCGCACATAGTGTCCTCTCACATCACAACACAACTCAACACAACACAACACAACACACACAGGACAGCACATCACATGCACACAGTATGAACACAGCTACAGAACCATCCACCATGTTACATAAACCACACACACACACAGTCAGAGATCACAAGCATGCATATTCTAATGTAGTCGGACCATGCAGCCACAGTGGGAGGCCCATAATGGAGCGCCACCATGGAGATGCCGACCCTTCTCTGCAGTCATGCCACGGTTGGGGTCACAAGGCACTACAGACGCAAGGTCCACTACTGCACGCTCTACCCAGCCCTTGAGTGTGCGTGTGAGTATGCACGTGTGTGATCAAGACAAGCGGTTAATATGAGGGCTAAAACCCAATCCCATTCTCCTCGCAACATTCACTATATTGCTGGATGGTCCACTGATGGAACCAAGGGCATATTTCACGTTTCTGGAATAGAGACAAATCTGGGTTAGAAGAGATATTTGGCTTGGATTTATTGGGAGAATGAAGCCATGGGGCTCTTATATTACGAGGCGCAACACTTGCTTTGGGTTAACCTACCTAGCTTTGTCCCCATACTACAAATACACCCCCGAAGATGTTGGGAGATAACTGACTATCAATTTGTGCTTTATTGCACACAATTCACAGCCACTCCCTGGAGCACCAATCACTGTATGGGATTTTTCCCAGAATTCAACTTGATCTTATCTAGGGAAGGGGTGTAATGACTATGCGGACAAAGATTTGACAAATTGATTAAAAAAAAAAAAAAAAAAAAAAAAAAGGATTAGTTGATGCCAAGTTTTACTTTTGGTTGAGTGGAAATTGAGACATATTTCACACAGACATAATAAAGCCCCAGTCAAGTGGAACATGATGCTAAATTATGTGACGGTCTAGATCACATAAAAGCTGATTCCGTGACAATTTGCAAAGATCAAAGCAACTGCCTGAAGAACTGACTCCATCATGAGAAAGGAGGAAAGGAGACGCCATGTCTGTGGCATGAGCAGAGCAGCAGTCCCTCCAACCTTGCATCTGGCAGTACCTGTGGCCTTGCAACCGGACAAGGACCTACACATTGCAGTTAAACAGGTGTTAGCAGTGTTAGACTTACAAAAGGGGGTACGTGGGAATATTCATTTAATAGGATTAAATCAAACTGCAACCATTGGTAGAAATGGTTGCAGAGGTTAAAATTGTATCCAAGTAAAAGGTAGGGGAAAAAGTTGTTTGGTGCTTTTTTCACTAAGTATTTTTTTTACAATCCAACACGCAGGACAGGGGACGTAATGCAGGATGAGATTCCCAGTCACAAGCTTATGCTACTGGGCTTTACTGACTGGGGGGGTCTAAAGCGGTCTTCTGACCCGAGTTAGACATTCTTGGCTGCGGCATTAAAACACATTGGGGAAGGAAGTCTCAACACTGCTTTTTTCAGTACTCAAATCCATTCGGGAAGGGTTCCATCACAAAAAAATATATAAATAAAAATGATAAAGAAATACGTAGCCTATATGAACGTACACGTCTGATTAGGGATTTTGTTTGATCTGACTATGAAGGGAACGGTACTCACTCCGGCTAGGGATTTCTGGATATTCTGGCGGGCTTTAGCAATGTCCTGCAGGATGGCACTAGCTTCTCTCTCCTGAGGCTGAGAGGGGAGGAGGTACAGTGGAGAGGGGAGGAGGGGGCAGAGATGGGGGGAGGGGTCAAACAGGCAGGCAAAGCCAGATAGAAAGAGAGAGGGCAGGCAAACACACACACGCTCATACACACACACACACACACACACACACACACATATATACATACATGTACACACGCGCACGCAAATACACACACACACACACACACACACACACTCAAACGTATATAGACACACCCGCACATGTATGCGCACACACACACACGCACACACACTGAGAGAGAGAACAAGAGTTGAGAAGCTTCTTCTGCATATTT
The DNA here is from genome assembly GCF_963854185.1 of Sardina pilchardus. Taxonomy (NCBI): domain Eukaryota; kingdom Metazoa; phylum Chordata; class Actinopteri; order Clupeiformes; family Clupeidae; genus Sardina; species Sardina pilchardus. Next base: position 6,562,814 of record NC_084995.1, read on the forward strand.
CAACTGATATATGCTAGCATTGCTAGAAAGCAAAGAGAAGGAAGAGAGCGCAGGCGAAGGACACTGGGGGCATACTGCACAAGGCTCTGTGGCCTCTAGCGGGCCCTGGGGCCTTAACCCCACTCATAGCCTGACTTACCATTACACCTGGCAACAGACGGTCTAAGCCCAGCAACTCCTTACCCCTACAACTCTTGCCAGTTTAAGCACCCCTAAGCCTCTTCTAGTTCATTTCCTGCTTCATAGACAAATATAACGTAACAAATGTCAAGTATGAATACCTTCTGTTCAGATGTTAACTGAACTCCTGGGTTCTAAATTCTGCCCCGACACCGCAGCCACCTACCCCTGCTGAAAGCACACCTGATTAAACGCCACGGGCATCAGTAGGCTCTGGGTTAGCCAAGAGTCACCTGGGGCCTAGACTACGAAGCAAGCTCAACACACTCGGGGCATCTTTTCAGTTAGCTTCACGAACAGCAACAACCGCAGGCATGGATATATTGCTGCCCAATCTTTCAAGGAGAATTTTCAAGGAGAATCGATTTTTCACATAGATCTGTTTGTCGCGGTCACGAGGACTGACCCTAAAAAAAGACAAAACAAAAACCTGAAAACAATTGGTTGTACCTAGCTCCAGTTGCCAGGAAGCTACCGTGCTACACCCTGGAGGCATGTTCATGAGCCACCATGTTCATGCCCCCATTGCTGATAGACATTAGTTAGATATTGCAATAAAGATTTTTGTGGTGTGCAACTCAATTTTGGCACCATTCTTTAGGCTGCAACAGCATCTTTTAGCAAAGGTAACTGATAAAAAGTATGTGATGCTATTAGAATATGCTTTTATACGGTAGGTGGGATGTTTCTATACATTCTGACCGGTTACCTTGAGTTCCGTGGGCAACTTAAGTGACCATGGCAATCAGGGTTTATTAACGGTTTAAAGAACAAAAACTACCAAAATAGAGGTCAATAAAAGTCCATAGGCTTGGAAAATGACCCGCCCACATAGTGCTTCCCCAAGCCCCTTATAGGACAAATATGGTGTCAAGTCTCCCCTGTGTAATAGGCTCTCTAAACCACCTGTCAAACATGGAGCCTAAATTATGTCGATAGCAATGTGCATTGGTTACGCTTTTACCAAGCTTAAATCAAGGAAAATGTCTGTGCCCGTAGTTAGGCCCTCAGACATTTTTGAAGATCTTGTGTTATACACTTCTATCAATTTGCGGTCGACGCCTAAATTCAAGCACAGTGCTTTTAACGGTTAGCTTTGATATCTAATGAGCTTTGATTTAAGCTTTAGGGCTGCTATGCAGATAAAGCTTAGGCTTTTGTGCCACCAGCCAAAATCAATCAACATGAAGGGAATGGCATTTTTGAGAGGAACTTCATCTACCGTTTTTGTAGATCACTCTTATTGGTTAGAATTTAGCGGAGACACATTGGGACACTGAAACGGGAAATGTTAAAAATGGTTTTGCTCAGAACGTATAGAAATGAAAGTCATTTTTAGTCTTTGGTGGCAATTTACCAACCAACAATGAACCACCGGTGTGAATACCCAGGATTTTAGAAGTTATCAGAGGAACCCCAAACAGGGCTCCCAATGTAAGTCTTTTCCCTCACTTTGGGAACCCTGCCCAAATTTCTGCTTCATAGTACAGGCCCCAGGTGAGCTGAGGAGTTGGATCACGTAAGCAGAACAGGGAAAGATTCAACATGCAGAGAACAGAACAGGGGCAGTGCTGAGAACCACTGCCATCACCAAGTTTTGGATGAAAGCGATGTTTAACTTGTTGTGAACTTGTTACCCCACCCCCACCACAATCACACTCACAGGAAAAGCCCAACACATTCATACGTCTCTTGTGAGGTGCGTGAGGTGTATTCAGTAGGAAGCTAGCGATGGAGCAGGCGTGTGACTCATCTCCCTTTGGGGCGAAGACGAGAGTCGAGAAGCGTGCAGTGCGGAGCAGCGTGGAGCGGAGAGAAGGGCAGGAGTCGTACCGGCTGTGCCGAGTGGGTGATGCCGTTCATGCCCTCGTAGAAGCGCCGCTCTGCCTCGTCATACCTGGGCTTGTCGAACCAGACACTGTCCTGCATCAGGCACTGGAGTCCACTCATGGCGACGGTTCTACACAGAGAGAAAATCCCAAAAAGAGATACTGAGTTCCAAATTCAACAGAAACCATCAACGTGAACGAGATACAGCATTGAACTGCAATGACTTCATACAAGCACTCAAAGATGCAGAACACAGATGCATACGTGGACAACTGGGGTAAACGTCCTAAATATACCAACTGTATGCTTCCTTAAATTGTACTCAACTGTTTATCAATTTGAAGTTTGCAAAAAGTAAACCACGCACAAAGACAAGTTTGAAAAGGAAAAAATGTAAATATCACATCAAGCAACCATGTATTAATAACAAGAAGGATCTCATACATCAATCAGTATGGATCTACTAATAACATCTCAATCTATAGTAGCAACCAACATTTGGCAAGAGACCTCTTAAAATCCACGCTGTAACTTTTAGAGTTTATGTTTTAAATTTACCAGCAGTTACTTTCATCTTAAAACTTTATTAAGTAACAGTTATGTCCAACATTACCGTCAGTTTACACCAAACTAGTTCTCAAACTATTACAAGTTACAACGGACACAAAAATAAATAAATAAAGTAAAAAGAAACCACATGATGTGACAAATACAGATTAGACAAACTATTTAATCAGTTAAGCTAGAGCTCCAATGCACGTCATCACAGCACAAAAAACAGGCATGGCAGAAAAAAAAAGTGTCAAGTTAAAAAACAAAACAAAAACTTTAAACAGAAATAGTCTCTCCATGCGCAGGGTACTTTGCGTACTTTGCGTACTTTCCAGGGTTCCTCTGATGAGTGCGCTCGGTCTCTGAGGACCCTCTGCTTCGGCCTCCTCGGCCCACCCCTGATCCCTCGTACACCCTCGCCTGCTTTGGCTCCGATGACGAGCGGTAGTGCGTGCGGGTTGGATACTGGCGGCCACGGCCTCTATTGTAACTGCCTCCGCGGCCTCCCTGGTGGTGATTATTCTCCTCTAGGTCGCCACGGTGCTGCGCAGCACTGGAACTGTAGTTGGTTGCGGCACCGGCAGCAGGGTTCCGCCTGGACCGGAACACCAGGGCCCGGGGCACGCGCTCCCTTGGGGAAGAGGTCGTCGGGGGGGAACTGGACTGCCAGGTCTGGAAGGAGCCATCAGCCTCGTACATGCTGCGGTTTGCCCATGAGCCAGCTGAGGGTGACGAGGGGCTGAAAGGGGCTGCCTCGGCCCTCAGGCTGGCTCGCTCCGGCTCCGCTGCAGCCTGGCTCTCTGAGTGGGTACGTCGGCGGCGCCCCACGTGCAGGTGGTCTCCGTTCAGGGTGGGGTTGATGAGCATTGGGCCATTCCCTGGCCGAAAGCCTCCCCCTCTGGGCCCATTTGAGCCAGTGCCGCCCCTCTGCCCAAAATCGGGTCGGGGCAAATCCCTCTGAGCGCACATCTGGTGTTCTCCAGCATATCAAGCAGGTGAGGCGAAAAAAGAAAGCGAGATGTAGGAACATTCAAGCAAATTAGTCTTGAGTTCATGTTAGTCATCTCCAAGATGGCCACAAGTCAATCATAAACTTTGGACGCACAACAGCCAGGGGATCGTGTTAAATGAGGGCTAGTCTTGGTCGGGCAGCATGGGACATTGATGCAAGTCCCCACAAAGCTTGCAGTCATTGGCCTTAGAAGTAAAGCTTGGGAGCAGAGCCTGGGATTCAATCTCATAACACCAATGAAAACATGACATCTAAAATGCTGTTAAACAAGACATCTAGAAGACAACTGAACATCAGAATAAATTTGACATATCCTCTGAAGTTCTTAATTTAAGATTTAAGTTCTAGTAAAGCATGAAATAAAATTCCAGCAGGTCAGCGCCACAGAAGACCATAACAAGGCAAGAAATTCCAAAAAAACATGGATTAGTGGTGTTTTCGATCATCCTTTTCAAAGAACACAGGTCACACAAGGTTCAATCCAAGCACAAAAAAAAAAAGATGCAGCAAGACATTTAACTTCCTGTTTCAGGCAATACACAACAGTGATCATCAACAGTAGCCCAGACAGATAAAAAATCACTGTAAATCTAAGGGGAGTGAGAACGCAGTCCAGCTAACCACAAAACATAATGAGCACATTTCACACAAAAGTTGAGAGCAATGGAATTCTCACAGGCCGGATGCAATCACCATCACAAAACAGCCACATTGTTCATCACTAACCTTGCAAAGTGTACAGTAACAATGATGCAGACAAGGTGCTTTGAGGGTCTCCTCTGAACTTTACATTATGAGCAATGGAAAAAGATGAGGGAACATTGTTGAGGGGAGGAGACATAGTAGAGAACTGGGAATGCTTAAATAGCAGATATTAAACTCGACATTATTAATCAATATTGGTTATGTCCAAATTGTGATATCAAGTGTGAAAACGTAAGCGGATGTCAGTTACGACCATAGCCAGTCTACAATCAGATGTCAAGACAATCTCAGAACTCATAACCTAATCGGCAGTCATATGGTGCGGCAGAGGTACGTTAACCTAAAAGCTGACGTAAGGTTCAACCCTAGGAAAAAGTCAAATGGTGTCTGTCAGTACTATGTCGGAGTTTTGATTTTCTTAACTTTTGCACGCAGCTTACTATGAGGGCAGGCGACGCAGAAAGTCGATAGGCTATCCATAGAAAATAAAAATGTCAAGATAAAAATGTCAGCCCAACTCATTCAAAGTCATGCTGTTTAAATATGATACGACGGCTAGTTAGCTATCTAGCTATCAGGACACCATGCTAGACCACTGATTGTAGAGGCGATTCTTTGTCTATGGTTATGACTATTTCGGTGAAGGTGCACATCTCAACTAGATGTTATTAACCATGGGCCGTGCATTTTTACCTTAGAATAAGCCAAGACCTAAAGGTGGTAACTTTCTAGTAAGCTAGCTAGATATGCTAGCTAGCATAGAGAGGTACTAGCATAGACGCTGTTGAAAGACTTGCTTCTCGGCCACGTGGCGCTACAACAGTGAGATCGAAAGAGACACAAATAGCAAATCGGAGAAATTAAGTCAGGCGTTTCCACCACGCCATTAATAATTCAAGTCTCTTTTCACTCACTTTGAGATTTGCGATTTTAGCGGCCGGTGTTCTGTGGGCAACCTCACTTCAGCACTTCGCTGGACCAAAAGAGACAGATGAAAGCTACTCGGCCAGAATTATTTGCGGAAAAGGGGTGATCAAATACATGAATATCTGCATTCGCCAATATTTCGGTTGCATTCATAAAGAATATTTACACAATATATGGCCAATTAAACATTTATGAGGCGACTCCGGTCAAGGCTAACAAAATATATTGTTTATTCACAGAAATGTTATAGTTGAAATGGTACGCTCCATAATACAATCGCACCTCGCATTTGAGGCCCGCCCACTCAACCAGGGGCCCAATAGGACCCAATTAAACACAATATTCATAATGGGTTTTAAATCATGAGTGATTAAAGAATGATTTCAGTATCTTTCTAACGAATGAATTGTTAGGATGCTCAGATCGACAGTCTACTAATGTAAATAGCATCTGTACCACTTGACTTGAGTTGACTTCAAGAGTAGCCTACAGCAGGCCTTAGATTTTCAATTCAGTGAAGTATCGCCTAAAACCTTGATTTTGTAGGTCCATGGCTTTAAGTTCGCACATGTTGGTTATGGGCACGCACAACAGTGAATAAAACAAACAAACAAAAAACATTGTTAAAGAATAGGACTAACAGAAAATATGAAGATAGGATGTCAATATCAAACATGAGAAAGTTGGATTGTTTGGGCTGATGCTGTGCCAGACACACCCGATTTAGCCTACACCAGATGTGTTTGCGACTGCGCGTCAGTTCTGTTAAGGCACATGTGGTTGCTCTTGGTTGAGGTAATGTTCTTAAGTTTTTGTTGTGGTTATCTGGGCTCAAGGCAACAGACCTATGATTTACAGCAGTGGTTCCCAACCTGGGGTCCGTGGACCCCAATAGGGGCCGCCAGAGATGGTAGGGGGTCTGCACAGTGTTGCCTGGGCTGAGGTTGTGAGATTACCAAAATGATATTTGCGCACATTAACACTTGGAGGTCTGGGGCCTTTTCAGGCACTTTGAGGCAGTCTGCTATGCCTTGAGATTTTTAAGTTTGTTTTTCATCTAATTAAAAACACCTATGCAAAAGTGGCACATATGGTTATATTCTAGAGGTCCTCCACAATAATTATATGAGACTAAAGTGGATGTAATGAAATTATTTGTTATTATAATTCAGTGTAAACACAATTATTTAAAAAACGATTTTCAAAGGTTAAAGGTCAAAGGTAAGTAATTCCCTTCAGGACTAAGCAAAACCCCTCCGCTGCGCGTCGGGGTTCAGTTCATCCTGTCGGGAATTCCGATAATGACTGTTTGGATCCTAGTGAATGCATTGGGCTAGCTAAGTGCTATCAAAGTTGCACCGCGCGGCAGAGCCAGTGAGTGCACGCATTGAAACATGAGAGGTATGTATCAACTCGTCTTAATTAAGCAAATAACATAGTTTAATATGAAAAACCGATGAAGTGTGCCTTTAACAGTAGGCTACGTGTTAAATAGGTCACCTCCACTTCAGTATCCTACGTTTTGGCGCCGTTGTGTGTTTCGATTAAAAATATATACTTAAGCCTACATGCCCACAAGCAGCGATGAGGAGACTAAGCGAAATTGCGCTGCAATAATGGACACGAACTGTAACAGGTTGGAGCAGGGGTGGGCAACTAATTTCCCCAAGAGGCCACATGAGAAACTGGACTGTTGAGGAGTGCCGATAGCCTGGAAAATCCAGACCCTGGTAATCTTTCAGATTAAGGGTCTGGCCATGAATAATGTAATGGCCCAACTAGAGGGGCGGCACCAAGCGTGCATTTGAAAATCTCACTCAATTGGATAACACGACCAGTGTTTACTGACTTTAAACGTTGCAGTGCTGTCGTCATCAGTTTAGCTCGCTTCTGGCCTGCCTTTATCAGATACACCGATTTGATTGGTAAGCTGCGATGCCTGGGGTAAATGTAACGTCCATCATAGACCTCTGAAGTTCGCCTACAAAAAGGATCCAAAGCTGCCATCTTTGCCCATATAAGGAGATCCGGGAGTTAAAGTTGCATGGTAAGTTAGCTCTGGGGTAGCAAAGATCAAAGTGTGCCGTCTTCACCTACAGAAGATCACAGTATCCACTAGACGGCAGTGGACAAAACTGTGTAGTGAAAAACGTCTGCATTTCCAATGTCATCATCCCCGCGAGAGTTTAACAGGTGCGATAGTTGAAAATCCCCATGTTATTTTCCCATAGAAAAAAATCTCAAGATACCGGATCTCCTTATTTGGGCAAAGATGGTGGCTTTTTTGTAGGGGAACTTCAGAGGCCAGAGTATCTTGCAGACACAATTCAAATTGTGCTCTCGCGAGAACTGGATTTCCAGGGTAGAGGGCCGAACTCAACTCAACTCTGAACTCAGTTTTTAACTGTATTCTGTTCTTTACATTAAGTGAATCTTAGGGCTGTGTATTGGCAAATATTTGGCGATACATATCACGATACATGGGTTTACAATCCAATATTGCAATATATTTCAATACTGTGCAAAAGGGGGGATCCAACATGGCGGCGAGCGAGTAGGTCACGTTAGAAGCAGCTCTCACTGCAAAACGCCCTAAAATCCTGTTTTTAGCTGTGTCATAACTCCATATCAAAATTGATAGCTATATTGCATTTAAAACGAGTTAATAATCTTAAATGGTGAATCGAAAGACGACAACTAAAAAGAATCCTGACAAAAAGGAAGAAAGGCCTGAAGAAGCTAAAATTTTGCTAGGCACAGAAGCTAGCATGGCTAATGAGGAAAGTGAGGTGATGAAAGCCATTTCTGATTTGAAAGATGTTTTCGCCTCCAAATTTGACGGTGTGCTGTCCGCCATACAGGACATTAAAACTGAAATTCGTGACTTTGGAGGGAGGATTTCTGAAGCGGAACATCGAATTAGCAGTACAGAAGATAACATGCAAAAGACGGTGCAAACTATGGAGAATCAAGTCGAGCTCCTCAACTCCAGAATTGAGGATTTGGAGAATAGAAATAGACGATGCAACCTACACCTGGTAAATCTCCCAGAAAAGGCAGAGGGGAACAATGCTGTCAGATTTCTGAAAGAATGGCTGCCGAGCGTGTTTGGAACATCAAGTCCACTTATGATTGAAAGAGCACATCGAATTGGCCCAAGGCGTGCAACCGAACAGAAATATCCCCGAGTGCTAATCATGAAGTTCCTCAACTTTCAAGACCGACAACGACTTATGAGGGCTGCCAGAGAAATGAAAACGGTAAAATACTAAGAACACAGAGTCATGTTTTTTCCGGATTTTTCTGCGGAGGTGCGCAAACAACGAAAGCAGTTTGAGGGCGTGAAAAAGCGTCTACAATCGCTGAACATCGAATACAGATTTGGATACCGAGCCAAATTGATCGTCTCCCGCAATGGACAAAATACCATCTGCAACTCGCCAGAGCCTTTATGTTAAAGGGATATTCCGCCATTTTTGGAAATACGCTCATTTTCCACCTCCCCTCGAGCAAAACAATCGATATTTACCTTGTTCCCGTTCATCCAGCCATTCTGTGAGTCTGGCGATACAACTTTTAGCTTCAGCCTAGCATAGATCACTGAATCGGATTAGACCATTAGCTTCTCGCCTGCTAGCTTCATGTTTAAAAGTGACTAAGATTTCTGATAATTTTCCCATTTAAAACGTGTCTCCTCTCAAGTTAGAAAGTGCAATAAGACCAACTGAAAATGAAACCTGGCGTTTTTCTAGGCTGATTTGACATGGAACTACACTCTCATCTGGCGTAATAATCAAGGCAACTTGCAAACGTACCATAGGCGCAGTGATATCGTACGCAGCATCTGAAAATAGTCCCCATAGACATCAAGCAGTAGTAGTGCCGGTTCCGTATCATTGGTCCGACATCCCATAAGTCCGACATCTCATTAGTCCGAAAATGAACCATTGACCAGAGATCCCATTAGTCCGACATCCCATTGGTCCGAAAAAAAGAAGCCCATTGGTCCGACATCTCATTAGTCCGACCATACAATACATAAACAAATCCAGACTTTGGTCTATTTCCTAAAAACTCCGTCTACCACTGTTTACAGTTAGAGTGATGTGACGCTATTTGTAGTATGATTTCAATAGCAGGGACATAGGCTAGTGGATGGGTGCGTGACTGTCATGCAGGTGACCCAGGCTCACATCCCGCGATGAACTTCATCTAGCATGAGATGTGTTTTATATTTTTGCAAACGAACATCGAAGCAAACGTGTTTCAGTCGTATACAAAACCACAAATTAGCCTACATTCCAACATAGCTAAACATATAGGACAATGAACTCTTACCTTTATGTTCTAGGCTACAAGTTATCCACAGTTAGTCACAGTTATTTCCATCGTGCGTTCTTCTCGATATGAGCTAGAAATAGAGCCTTGCCATATTCTTCTATCACACAGGTCTGACTAAATTCAAAGTTTCACTCCAGAAACTCGTTTTAATTTGTGCATAGTCCTGGCTTCCCAAAATGTCGCACAACACACTGCCACATTGGTTTAGGTGCCATTTCTTAAATATTACATTGTTTAATTGCATATAATAACTCTGTTCTCATGTAATATCATTGTATGTATATGTAGCCTACTTATTTCTATGTATTTTTTTTATATGCACGCGCACCCGCGCACCTTACCCGAATGCGCTATGATGGGGGCGGTCTGAAGAGGGTAGCAAGTGCGTGTGAGATTTTGAATCTGTGGCGCCAGTAGGCCTAGCCTACTCAGTGCTGCGGCAACGAGTGTTTGTAAATGTTTTCCTTCGAGTTTGAAACTAACAACAATACCGAGGAAACGTACTTTCACATTAGTTAAACGCTGTGCGCAGTTTGGACCGTTGCGTTACCAAACAGAGGGCGCACGAAGAGAAAAAGCCGAATTCGGGGACTGCTGGTGCATTCACCAGATTTGGTGAGATCGATTGCTTTTCTGTGTTTTCATATTGCTTGGTCTAGCAGAGAGACAGCAATCGCGTTTTCCCTTTTTTCTGAGCATTATTGATTGCTGCGGGACGTTTTGTCGGCAGCGGCCCTTTCGTTTTCCTGGATTGGATTATTGACTCTTGTGCGCGGTCCTGGCAAAATACAGGACATCTTTCGTTTAGTTTGGACTTTTAGGTTTATTTTCGGGACTGAATGAAAGGGGGAATTGCAACGCTTGGGATTGTTTGGGACATTTAATTGTGTGTGAATATAAAGCGCCGCTGTGCACGACCTGGGTTATTGTTTGGTGTGTCTTCCTTTACTGTTAAACCGAAGAAAGCGACATTGTTTCATTGTTATAATCAAGAGACGCACTCAGATGTGTAGTCTACGTTGTAGCCTACTTCATTCTCAGAATTATCTGTTTATTGCCATTCATATTTAGTCATTCAAAAAAACCCTTCTGCGTTTAATTAACACAGCCGAAGGTAAACGGTTGATTGTTACAACAGGCTAGCACATTTCCACCTGTTGTTAGACACACAATGCTGCAAAAAAAGATGTCTCCTCTTTTCTGCGAATTTTGCATCTTTCAGTTTCAAGTCATCCATGCATCTCTACTGTGTATGGTCGGACTAATGGGACGTCGGACCAATGGTTCTCTTTTTTTCGGAGTAATGAGATGTCGGACTAATGGTATCTCTATTGAATGGTTCATTTTCGGACGAATGGGATGTCGGACTAATGGGATGTCGGACCAATGGTCCGGCCCCGTAGTGCCAGTAGCTGCAAGTTGCCTTGATTATTACGCCAGATGAGAATGTAGTTCCATGTCAAATCAGCCTAGAAAAACAGCAGGTTTCATTTTCAGTTGGTCTTATTGCACTTTCTAACTTGAGAGGACACACGTTTTAAATGGGAAAATTACCAGAAATATTAGTCACTTTTAAACATGAAGCTAGCAGGCGAGAGGCTAATGGTCTAATCCGATTCAATGATCTATGCTAGGCTGAAGCTAAAAGTTGTATCGCCAGACTCACAGAATGGCTGGATGAACGGGAACAAGGTAAATATCGATTGTTTTGCTCGAGGGAAGGTGGAAAATGAGCGTATTTCCACAAATGGCGGAATATCCCTTTAAGGCTGTGCTGACCTGATCAAATCGTTCAACACTCTGGTTAAAAGTTTAGACTCTCACTGGAATTGGTAGGGATGTAACGGTATGAAAATTTAACCCCACGGTTATAGTGACCAAAATTATCACGGTTTTCGGTATTATCGCGGTATTTTAAAAATTGTGTGTACAATATGTTAAGAAAGCGCTGATGGGTGTGGGTTAGCCAGCCAACACAAAAACATGACCATCACACAGTTCACAGTGTATCCTACTGTTCAGTGTCTCCCTGCTCCCCTGTATCGCCAGCTTCAAGAAGCTTCTCCACGTCCTCCTTCTCCTGGCGAGTTGCAGATGGTATTTTGTCCGGTAATCGTTACATCCCTAATTGGTAGGCTATAATTGTTAACAATATCTTGATGGGCTGTTTTGTGGTGGAGTGACGGTAACGTTGGCGAACAGCGGAACCTATGCTCGTAAGAGACGTGCTCCTTTTAGAAGGATTAGTCGAGTCCACTGTTGAATCTCTTACGTTTGGGGGGAGGGGAAGGCGACGCAAGTTTGTTCGGGTTTATTGCGTCCAAGAGCCTCATTTTGTCAAATGTCTTGTTATTTTGTTTTTTCTTGTTGAACTTATGTTAATGTCTGTTTTTACAACGGGTATTGTCTCTAACTTAAGGAAATATGCACAATGGTTAGGCCTACATGAGGAATGACTCTCATATCAATATAACATCCTGTGGTTCTTGTGGTTTATTGTTTCTATTTTTAGCTTCTTCACAAAGTCTGTCAACCTGACACTGGCAAAGGAACACCTCATCCAGGAGGTGGCCAAGATAGAGGGGACGAGGGTCGCCAGTGCAGTCCCAGAGGAAGCAGGGGCTTCAGCAGCCCCAGTGAGCAAGGCACCATGGCTCGAATCCTGCAGCAGCCTGGACAGCGCCTTTGAGGAAATCCTACAAGAGAGGCAGTCACAGGCCCTGTCCGTGAGTAGCACATCGGCAGAAGTGCAGGTGCAGGCGTACCTCTCAGAGCAAACCACCCCTAAGAGAAGTGATCCACTTCAATACTGGAAAGAACACGCTAATCAGTTCCCCTCCATGGCTGCTGTTGCAACTCGGTATCTCTGTGCCCCCTGCAGCTCTGTGGACAGCGAGAGACTTTTTAGTGCTGTCGCTAACATCATTGATGAGAAAAGAAACAGGCTTAAACCTGACAAGGTAGAGATGTTGGTTTTCATTAAGAAAAATATTCATTTCCTTTTGTGAAGTCAGGGGAGGAGGGTAAGAATCAGAAATATTTGTTTACATGCCTGAGCTGCTGTTTGTTTTTGACATTGTTGCATAAACTGAAGATTGCACTAAACTGAAGACTTGTTTACATGCCTGAGCTGCTGTTCGTTTTTGACATTGTTGCACTAAACTGAAGATTGCACTAAACTGAAGACTGCACTAAACTGAAGACTTGTTTACATGCCTGCAGCTGCTGTTTGTTTTTGACATTGTTGCACTAAACTGAAGATTGCACTAAACTGAAGACTTTCTATCACTTGATTATTGTTCAAACTACCTCAAAGAGGTGTTCTTGATGTGGTGTTGTTGATATCAGAATGATATATTTAATGATATAAAATAAAAAATCAGGGATATCCTGGATCTGTTTCTTCGCTGTTCTTCATTTTTTTTTAAATGTACTGTAGAAGTATCGGATCGGGACTCGGTATCGGCAGATACTCAAAATCAAATGACTCGGACTTCAGAACCCTTTAATCTATCGCGTGGTACGCGACAGGGTTGCCCATTGCCCCCCCTACTATTTGTGATGTCTATTGAACCCCTGGCATAGCCATACGAAGTCATCTAGGGATAAAGGGAATTGATATTTCAGGTCAAGAGCATCAGATTTCACTATTTGCAGATGATATATTGTTATACCTAAAAAACACAATGCCTACTCTGATCAACATGATTAATAATTTTGGAACATTCTCAGGATATAAGGTCAATCAATCCAAATCTTCCATACTTTTCCTCGATGAAAAAGAAAGAAATAGTCCACCAATCCAACATCCTTTCACAGTATCTAAAATTGGGTTTAAATATTTGGGGGTTATTATTATTTGGGGACTCACACCCCAAATAAAAAACATAATCCCACGTAACTATGACCCCATTGTTTCACATGTCAACAGTGCTTTGAATAGATGGATGTCTCTCCCCCTCACATTAATAGGCAGAATCAATGCCATTAAGATGAACATCCTCCCCAAATTTTTATATTTATTTCAGTCAATTCCTCTGTCACCACCACCAGCCTTTTTCTCTTCTATGAGGAAAACATTCACAAATTTCATCTGGAACAAAAGACGACCAAGACTTCGCTTAACCTTATTATATCTACCTTATGATAGGGAGGGATGCAACTACCCAACCTACTATGGTACTCCAGAGCAGCCCAAGTTAGAGCCGCACTTTTTTGGTTCTCTAATCCTTCTCATCTACCCTGGGTCCAGATAGAGGAACTACAGGCGAAAGGGCTAACTCTGGACAGATACTTATACACCAACTCTTTCAAATTGCTTAAGCATAATACAACCAATCCATTTGTTTCGACCACAATTACAGCTTAAGTGATATATCTCTTGAGAGATAAGAGATATATCACGTTTTTCTCCAATCTGGGGTAATGCAAGATTTACACCAGGTACATCAGACCCAGGTTTTAAACTTTGGGTACAGCTGGGTTTACAGAAGATTTCAGATCTCTTTACAGATAACACCCTTATGCCTTTTGAATATCTGAAAGATAATTTTGGGATACCTAGGACTCATTTGTTTAAATATTTTCAAATACGGAGTTTTGTTCATTCTAAGAACCAATCATATCGATCTCCTGCTTTAAATGGTATTGAAGAACTGGTTACACCCAATCCCCATGCTAAAGGGACGATCTCGAAAATATACAGTAAACTGCTTAAGTCATCAAGAGAGTCCTCAGAATAGAGATTGGCCTGGGTGGAAGATTTTCAGACAGTCATTACAGAGATAGAATGGGACAAAGCATGTTCTCAAGCACAAACTATGACTATTAATAGCAGATTGAGGTTGATTCAATATAATTGGCTCATGAGAATACATATAACTCCTGAAAAACTCCATAAATTTAACTCAAACATTCCAGACACTTGTGTAAAATGTATGATAGAGAAAGGAACTTTGTTTCATTGTATCTGGACCTGTAAGCATATTCAAGAATTTTGGAATGGTATATTTGAGTGCATTTCCTGCATTATTCAGAAAGAAATCCCTGTATGCCCAAAAATCTGTATCCTTGGCCTTATCCCAGAGACATTATCCCTTGGAACACATGAAAACAAGTTGGTCAACCTTTGCCTACTACATGCAAAACGTCTTGTTGCTAGACAGTGGAAAAGTGTCTGTTGTCCATCTGTAACCCTATGGGTTAATGAACTATCTTCATGTATAACGATTGAAAGGCTTACATATGCGATTAAACACAAAAGCCATGTTTTCCATAAAATATGGGATTCATTCATTACATTTTTGGAATCAAGACCCAACCTATGTTCTTAATTGCCACAATAACAAGTGAGACTACCTTCATGTATGTATTTTGTTGTTTGTATTATCTGTTTGTTTGTTTAGTTTAATGTTGTTTGTATTTATTGATTGTTTTTTTTCTCTTTCGTTCTCTTTTCTTTTCTTTTAACTATTATTGCTACTTTTATTGTAAACTATTATTATCAACAGATGGCTCAAAGGGGGTGGGTGGGTGGGTGGGTTGTTGGGAGGTGGGTAAAAACTTTCTGTTATATTTGAATACATGTGTTGAAAGAATGTTGGTTGTTTAAAATCAATAAAAAATAAGAATTAAAAAAAAAAAAAAAATACTGTGCAAAAGGTGATGGCTATAGCGATTTTATAAGTTTAATTTCAGAAAATCTTATAATGAAGACACCATCATAAAATGTATTGTAAGTTTAATGTAAGTAAAAAAAAGTTTGCTTTAGAGTGTGGCAGTCTGAATGGGCCATTTGCCAGGGTATGTTTCAGGCGCATTTGAAACAGCTTTGTTGCGCGGCTCAAACCGTGCCTGAGACATGTGTGTCACACAGGCAGCGTGCAAAGTCTAACCTGTAGCACGAGTGCTGAAATGAAAACGGACAGGTAAGCTGCCATACACTCGCCACGTATCCGGTGTGAATCAAGCATAAACTGTCTTCATAAACTCAAAACTGGATTTCTGTTCCTCATCTCCTGGAACATTTGGAGTAGCCTGTAAAATTGAGATAGACAGGATGTTTCCTCCCACCATAATAACGAAACTAAACAGACAACTTCCAGGGCCAGACCCCAAATAGCAACTCTAGAGTCCTTGAGCTTGCTGGGCACATGTTAGACATAAGATTTATATTCACTTCAAGACACTCAAAATGATTCTGAGCAAAACAGCTCAGAAGCAGACACTGTAAACAGTGGCATCTGCTAGCAAAAATGCTACATTGTGGATTTGAGCAAAGTACACTTTCATGAGGAGTGCATAGGCTTAATCCTTTACTGTATAGATTTAATAAAGTCTGGTGTTTTTTTTAATATATATATATATATATATATATATATATATATATATATATATATATATATATATATATATATATATATATATATATATATTACTTATCTTAAAATGATCTAAACCTTTTCCATATTGAGGAATGTGAAAGAGGACTTGCAGGCCTATACTTTGGATGTGAGATTGCATACTTAAACTCACTTCAAATGTAGACCTACATGGCTTTAATACAGTATTCTTCAGAAACTGAAAAGGAACATAGCTGATAGGCTGTTGACTGCCAGCCAAACAGATGCCCCATGCACATATTTATGTCATTTTGTTGACAGGATATATACGGCAGCCCTGAAGCAGCTGTGTGTTTTGCAATTTGCTGTTGCACGTTTAAAGTCTTCTCACTTAAACAAGGTAGTTGGAACTATTGAGTATGAAAGGATCAAATTCATATGAAAGAATACCAAGATGCAAACAACCATATAAGAATGTCTTTTGCTGCGACCCGTTTAATTGTTTGAGTCAGAATACAGTACATTTAAGCAGAACCAGATATGGCTCAGCAGTAATAGATAAGTTAAACTTTTGGTTTAATTACCTGTACTGACGATTGATGTGCGCATGTCATGTCAATAGACATAAATAGCATTATGTGGACCTGTTGGTTTTCCTATTGTAACAAACTGACCATGCAGCAGAGCAAAATACAAAATAGATTTTTTTTTCTATTAGTGGGTACTTATGAAGGATGAGGTGAGTAGACAGTGGATATATGACCTTCTCCGTCTCCTTAATGATGCAACCTTGTGGCCAAGAAATGTTCTACTATCTGCTTATCTGTTGGTCCATATTAGGTTGCGAGGCTGTTAAAGACATTTATTTCCCTCCTCTTTAAAGGTCACACTCCATAAAAACTGTCTCCTCCATCATCAATGCCAACTGTGCCTGCCTCAAATTAAAAAAGTTTGTTAATCAAATTCTCACTACAGTTTATTACAACCCACTCACAAGATTGTGAATTTAATGTGTTGTAAACTATGCAGAGTCAATACAGAGTTCATCTTGCATGACATTCAATTTGCAACAAAATTGAGCACACCAGGATACTATTGGCTACATCATCCTTATTTCCTGTTAATGCTGCTATATATTGACTTACTCATTAATTGATGACTTAAAAATGTGCTGTTCGCTGTCACTGTTTGTGGTAGAGTTTCACTGGTGTTCTCATAGAATATCTTTCTACTTTGGTTAGAGGTGTGTTGGAAAAGACATTTGGCACTGGACTTGTCAGCTGGCTGTGACCATAGGGGCAGTAAAGCAGATTGAGGATACTGTATTTAAAGTTAACATACATTTCATTTTGATGGTCCACCAGCCCATATGGCAGCCAATGCTCTGGGGCTCTGGGACTCTGTCAATTAAGTAGGAGTCTCTGATACATAAATCTAGGATCAGTTCTCCAGAGTCATACAGACTTTATGGTCATGAATTATCACCTCTTCCACTCCCACTAGATACATTAGCTTTCCTGTTTCCCTCTTGTGGTTTCCCTTGGCCTATGTGATTCTGAGAAATAATCCTCCTTTCCTTAAACACTCATAAAAACTAGTAACATTACCCTGTGGTCATCCAACATCAAATTCAACACTCACCCATTTCATACCTTGTACAGTACAGCAACGTAGATACATCATGTAAAATGAGACAATGAGACACAAAGAGGCATCGTGTGATGCGGAAGAGAAGAGTGACCATGAGGTGATGTCAGACCATGCCCAGGAGGTGCATCTCATCCAGATGAGCATTCATGAGGTGCATCTCCCGACTGAAAGAAAATGTTTCAGAAAATGAATTAAATTGCCATCAGTATTCCCTCTGTGTTTGGCTTCATCTCACAGCGGACAGCACTTAGACATGCTTCAGTCAGCATTTAGCAGAGTGAACATCAGATAGCCTATGTACTTTGAAATTAATTATGCCCCTGTGATCTGATGACACAGTAAAAAAATTAAATAAATATTTATATATTGCAATAATCATCCATTGTGTTACAGGCTATATGCTGATGTTGGATGATGTCCTTTGACAGCGGAGGATATGTGGTAAGGGCAGGGGTGTAACACTCCCAAAGAAAAACTCTCCTCCTGACAGACATTATCCCTGGAGAACAGGCATACTATGGAAGATTCGTATGATGTATTATAAATGAGAGGAATAAATTAGGCAAAACACTGACAAAAGGTGGGTGAGCTCAGCCACCAAAAAAGTACACATTTTTAAAGAGGAAGGATTGAATAAATGAAATGACCATATAGTAATTCATTAGAATGAGTTACTGGAAGCTGAATAAAGCTTAGATGTGGTTTCCGAGGGCAATGGCACTGAACGTTTGTCAGGATCTTGTTCAAGTAGGCTACAACATTTTTTAAATGTCAAACCTAATAGGATCTTTTGAGGGAGCTGTTCATATGTTTGCATATTTTTTTTTTGATGGCATCCTCTTTAAAACCTTGTCTCACAGCCTTGTGCTTACGTAAGACACACTGCCTCTATGGTATCGGGGGACAATGTTCATTTTCAAAATCAACAGGGCGCGAGCTTCACGGCTTGTCGCGGGGTCTCGGAGCGATCTCATGTGCAGATGTTGGTATTAATTATTGTGAATAATTTTATAGACTTCTGCCACTGCGTGTCGACATTTTACCACTAAGTTATCCAGAATGCTTTGAAGAGATGCGTGACTTTAATCAAGAAAACAGTGACATCAAAGGTTGGAAAAACCCGTGGTCGTTGGGACATTTCTCTTTTAAAATCTGTGATGGAAACCACAGTTATTCCTTTACAATTCCTTTGAAAACGGCCATTATTTAACTGTGGTGTCTTACACAATATGTTCACCTGTCTTCTCGGAACTTGGAGGTTACTTGTTCGCTCACTTGTTCACTCAGCTTTTGGTTATGGATGCCTTTCGTCTATGGATATTGATAACTTTCTTCGGAAAGGTAAGTTGCACTCACGTTGATCTTTTGAAACAGTTTCGGTACGGGACTGAAATGTTCATTCACTCATGGAAATTTAAAATGAATGCAGTGGTCCATTGCTTACAAGCGCGTTATGCTGTTATTTGCGTTTCAACCTATAGCCTAGGTACACGTCGTGTATTTTGCTTATATCGCCTAAATATAAAACATAGTCCTAGCCTATATTTAGACTTAGTCATTTTAAACTAGTTAAAATTCCTTATGGTTAGACGAACGTGGAAGTGATTGTTCAGTTCTTGAATCTTTGGCTTTGAAATACGTTAACATATTGAAAGGACAGATGACACTTGAGACGCAGACACACGCGCGGGTGGAAGCGCTTATAGCCTACACACGCACACACACACACACACACACACACACACACACACACACACACACACACACACACACACACACACACACACACACACACACACACATGCGCTACACACATAAGAGAAGGACAGAGAGAAGGATACAGAGAGAGAGAGAGAGAGAGAGAGAGAGAGAGAGAGAGTATAACGTATTGGTGAATTAGATAAACACAGAGAGATTAATTTAGACAGACATTGCATTAGAGAGGCACATGCACAGAAACACACCGGTTTTTGAGCTGTGTCCTAACATTGCTGCGTGATTCTGACACTTGCAGGCCTGTTCCATCCATCCAGAATGTGCCATAATTTCTGAGCATATTGAAGCTCGGGAGGCCTGCATCAAGATACAAAGGACAGAGGAACCACGGAACCAAAGTGAATGGATGGGTGGGTATCAATCTCATACGCACCACAGTCATCCCCGCATCCATTACCTTGCTTGGACACTGAGGTAGCTCCTACCATCCATGGATACCTTATTTAAAGTCATCTTCCTGTAAACAAGCCCCGCTTTTGATAACATTCTGAGTGGGAGTCAATGTTCCACTGCGCCTATGTTAAAACATTTATGTTACTGAATGTTAGATAAGACACAGTGATGAGAGTATCACATTGCTAGGAAAAGATGGTTTGGTTTTCAAGACGTAAATGATTAGACGAAGTGGAATGACTATGAAATACAGAAACAGAATGCTATACATCTTTATCTCATGAGTGACAGCTACCCAACTTTTGCTTATCTTAACAAATGCCCCCAAATGGACATTTGCTTTGGGGCCATCCTGTTTTAGTGCTGTTCAGAGGTGACAGGACCAGTCCAATGGAAAATTGCATTCGTGCATGATATATGAACAGGGTTTATTGAATTTCCTACCATCAGCCTACTGCAGTTATACTCTTCATTCATCTAAGAGCCATCTTTATGCAACCAGGAGGCCATCATGGTGGAAATGGTTTTAATTGGTCATCAATGAGCAAATATGTATCAGTTTAGACTGAGTTGTGACTTGTTGTTTTCCCAGTAGATCTCTCTGAGACGAGAGACCTATGAATAGAAGGCTGGGAGTGGATTTTTGGGGTGAGACTGAAGCAGAAAGCACTGAAGGCTGACCTAATTGCCTCAGATGTCTAACACTAATCTAAGGGGGCGTGTGTGTGTGTGTGTGTGTGTGTGTTGGAGGGGGATGGCGGTGTGGAAGGTTAGTGTTTATGTACGTGAGATACTCAGGGGTACTGTTTTTTTTAGAACCTGAAGATGGAATGAATGCATTAGTGCAGTGTCTTGATGGAAAAGCCATGTATGCCTTCTCTACTACTGCTTTCAGTGTAATTGAAATTAGCTGGGAATGTTCAAAGGAGCCACTCAAGGAATTCAATAAAAATTCAATTAGTGTTCAATAGCTTTCCTGTCAACCAGATTACACCAGCAACATAAAAGAAATAGACAAACATGACTACACATTTTGGAGTTCATGATATTTCATGTAGGTGTTCTCATGACATGGAGTTATTGAAACAGTGTAGCATTTTCATATCAACTTTGTCCAAAGGTTATGTGTACATATGATTATCATTTGGCAGTGTTTATGGTAACAGATGTATGCAGTTACACAGTGATATCTCGAGTTTTACTTCAACAGACCAGAGCTATTGCCTTGTTTGAGATCTGCACTCTCTTAGTGCCCTTAGTTTTTGTATTGATTTTGGGGTTACGTAAGTTAGACCCATGGTGTTAAAACCATCATTAACCGTAACCTAAAGCCAATACAGTATATGCATTAGGATGAAATACTAAAATGTTTCCATTGATTTTAAGTTACATAAGTCATACAGTGATAACAAGACCTATGGTGGACCGTTACCCACTACCAAACTATGCGTTCATTTTTTAGATAGGTGAAGTTCACAACCACTGTAATGATTAAGGGCTCTAATCGAAAACTTTCACCAGAACCCAGAAAAGAGAGAGGAAGAGAGAGCTGGTGTCTTATCTATCCTCATCAAGCAGATTCAGGGTAAAGTCAGAAATGCGCCATTACATGTTGAATCATAAAAATACACTGCATAGCCTGCATACAGTATCTAACAAAATCTAGCCAAATGTTCATCTTATATCAAGATTAAAAATGTTAGTGTTTTTTTTCAGTATAAAATGACTTACAGTACCTAGTGTTATCTCATAAAATCATTTGACTAAATTTGAGAAGAGTTCGACTTATTTTAAGACGTCTCTCTGTCAGTGCATTTGTCCTAAAAAGAACGAAATTTGGCTGCCAGTGTGTTGAGCAACGTCTTGATAAGACATCTTCTTAAATTAGATCAGTATTATTTTTTTTGATAGAGTGCTAGGTAAACTCTTCATACTAAAAACAATACCAAATAGATTTGTTGATCTTAATTAATAACACTATAATATACAATAACAAAAAAAATAAATAAATAGATAAAAAAACCACTAAATTTTGCAGTGTGAAAATTGGCAGTCTGAGGCTGACAGGTTTTTGTAGTGTCAAGAAACGTGGTAAGATGCAGTTCAGTAATGTGTGCCTTCTTTCCTTCCCTCTAGACCAAAAGAAATCACTCTCATATTTCTAGTTTATGGTCACCTTGTTTAATTTCTCTTGTGGCTTTAACCTAATTTGGTGTGTGATGAAGTAAAGAAATCAGCACTCTGCTCCCATTGACAAGATTTTCTATGGCAAGCACCTTAAGGTTGCCAAGGTTTGCACCCTATTCTGGAGCCACCCTTTCCCTTTGTTGTTCTTTCCTATTGTTTCATTTGCCAATCTTGTATGCTTGCCATGGAAACAGGCTGCCACTCCATCTTTATGGGGCTATGGCTCTGGATAATTGTAGCCCACTATAGATGTGACGTGTAGGTGGTCTGTGTGTCACTGAACAAAGGGGAAACCCCATGCCTATCCATAGGTGGCAAAATACCATGGGTTCTGGTGTTGGAGTTAATGACTTTGTGTAATCCTTCCTTTGAGCAATTGTAGTTATTCCAAAGGAATATAGACATTTGCAAGGGCCAGGTGTGGCAGGACAATATTCATGTCTTCAGTATAGTAAACTAAGGAAGGACAGTAATCAAATCAGAAGGTTGTTGTTTTTATGAGGAATGCCAATGCTCCTGTGTGCTCTGCCAGTAAAGCTAATCTGGCTGGATCCAATTGATTTGACGGAAAAATGACTGAAACTAAGGAGTTAAGTTAAGCGAATTGATAAAGTGGGTTTTAACAAGAAAATCAGACAGTTGGAAATAATTGTGTGTGTGTGCGTGTGTTTGTGTGTGTGTGTGTTGGAGGGGGGGGGGGTTGCATCAAGTTGGTGGGTGAGAGAGAGAGAGAGAGAGCATTCAATAGTGGTAAGTAAATGGTACAGAGAGATGCATTTAGACAGACTGCATTAGAGCAATGCCCTGAAGTCTAATATTTGATAATGCTGAAATGATAATAAACTAGAAGAGCACTCCGAGAGCGCAGACCTCCGCCAAGCGAAAACATAACTGCCTCCTGGATCCAGATAGTGATCTGCATCACTCCCAACATTTGATAGTTTCTTCCTTGGGTCATTTCAGACCTTTCCTGAAAATTTAATTGAAATCCATCCACAACTTTTTGAGTTTTCTTGCTAACAAACAGACAGACAGACAGACAAACAAACTAACCCATGATGAAAACACAACCTCCGTGGCGAAGGTAAAAAGGCCACTGCCATGGGTAATGGATTTTATGCTGATTTACATCTTTCAAGTAGTCTGCTGATTCTCAAAATTTGATTGAGATTGGGAATAGGTCCGGGATGAGGCGTAATCAGCAGTGAAATTAAAGTAGGAAGTACAGCAAAGACATCTTTTTTGTACACCAAGGTTTCAAATGCAGTCCTCTACTCAGTTCCAAAGAAGAGAGAATGAATCATAAAGGTCTTTATCATTTATTGGTGCGTTAAAAGTGGTTCAAATCCACTGAGAGCTGTCTGCCTCTATCCTGACAAAAGTGATGTACAGTATTATTATCTCTTACAGTATATTTACGCAGTAATTAGTGGTAATTTGTGTTTGTTTCTGCAGATGAATATGGCAAAGACAGCATTGAGAGATAACCGTTTTTGCTTCCCACTGGGTCACATCAAGCGTGTGTCTGTGCATCTGTCTGTCTGTCTGTCTGTCTATCTGTCTGTCCAGGCTGTGAGACGGATTGGAACGGCTTCCAGTGCTGGCCCCATGCGGAGCTGGGCCAGGTGGTCAATCTGTCCAGCCCCAAAATCCTCCAGCTCCTCACTCATGCCCAAGGTGTGTTGGTACACCCCCCGCCTCCCCCATCTCCCATCCACTTCTAATCATCGGCATCAGATGGTCTTTAACCCCCTCGAGTCATTGTTGGTGATTAAAATGTGTGACATTAATGTCAATATTCTAGCCAAGTCTACAGATGTCTTCTCTATCGCACTCATTCATTTAAAATGTATAAAGTCAGGAGCTCGTTGAATTGGTTCTGACATTTGAAATGTTATTAATGATTTAATCATTCCCTTTGACATTTCCTGTCTTGTTAATGTTAATTTACATGGAATGTTCCACCATGGTTGTCTCTAGACATACTGCGTATGGCTACATGACACTAGACCATCCCCCATTCAGCCACCCGTCATCACTGCCAAGAGAACGCACCTCACCTCAACAGCCTGTCCAGTTTGAAGAGAAGTGAAAGAGAAGTTAATTAAGATCTGTTCATTGCATAGTTGTCATACTGAGAATATTCATATCTTAGCCAGCCCAGGGGTAGGCAGACAAATGTAGTATTGCTTTGTGTTGTTTGGTTGGTGAGTTATGCTAGCAGACACCTCACCCAAACAAGTCCACAGATCACTCAACACTGTTCACTCTCAGCTAATGCATGTTCGTTATGGGCCCTGTGTGTGTGTGTATGTGTGTGTGTGTGTGTGTGTGTGTGTGTGTGTGTGTGTGTGTGTGTGTGTGTGTGTGTGTGTGTGTGTGTGTGTGTGTGTGTGTGTGTGTGTGTGTGTGTGTGTTTGTGTGTGTGTGTGTGTGTGTGTGTGTGCATGCTAGTGCAAGTGTGTGCGCATGTGCGTGTGTGCGTGCGTTAAAGCCTTGCTGGTGTCATGATATCACAGTGAGAAGGAGTGACGATTACCCCAGGAAACTTCTTAATGTGTTTCCGTGGGCTCACTGAGTTTTTCGAGACTAGAATTGTGCATGGCTCAAATTGGCAACATGGAAGGTTGTCCTGTTATGAATTCCCACAGTGTGCTTGATTTGCGAGGGGCTTGGGGGTATGTTACGAGTGTGTTTGTGTGTTTGGGGTGGGGGGTGTGGGGTGTGTGTGTGTGTGTATGCATTCCCGGCTGTGTCCGGAGGCAGTGTATGTGTTTGTGTGAGGCTGGCAGTCATGGGCTCCGATCTGAAGCGTCGTGGTTTACATATTCTACGGGTCAGTTGTCTATGGGCTGTGTCTGTGTGTGATACAGAGCCAGAAAGACACAGATGCCCCAGAGACACAGCAGGGCAGCCAGCCCTGATATCGGACTGGATTTGACCTGTTTTTCCTTTTTATCATTGCCTTTAGATATGCTGGAACATGAAATTAAGCCAAAGAGTTTTTTTTTTTTTTTTTTTAAGTGAGCAGGCTTTTGCACACGTTAGCTGTTCACACATACATTTGTACTTTGTGGGTCCAAATCATCTTACGGCTTCCCCCTCTCACCCTGGGGTCTTGGCATGGCTGAAAAAATGAATCATGAAAACCCCAGGAACAGAACTGAGCCCCAAGATAGCTGTTTTTCATTTTATGTTTTACACTTTTATTCCAGATTGTCCTCCATATTGCTGGTTGAATACTCATAGGAGCCTTGCACTGAAAAGCTCCCGTTGAGCTTACCGAGGTCCAGCTCCTTTCTGATGGAAGATTAACGGCTGGGATTCACAGACAGATGATCTGTTAGAGGACAAATTGAAAGAAACAAGCACAAAAATAGAAACACATTAAATCCTCATTACCGCGTAAATGATGTCTGACCACAGTGTGTAAACACTGTGTGGCCAAATCTGATTCTTTTCATATTGGACAATCCAGTTAGGATATTCTTGTGATTACCGGGCTGTAGCTTCTGGGGCCACGGAAGGTTTTTTTTTTCTTCTTTCTGTGCTCGGACAGATAAAAGAATTGTGCATTTCCTGGGACATGGCTTGTTTATCACACGTCTTTGATTGCTTTTTATCTCCTAAAACCTCGTGAGACATAGGATTAGTGTATCTTCATGGAAATCTGGGCTTCTATTTCTGTCGCTATGACCAAATCCATGGGAAAAGCTCCGAACGCAGAAATGAGCAGCTGTGTGCAGAAAGTCGGGTCATGTCTGACATGTTATTTCTAGCTCTGACGGTGATCTAAGGACTTGCTTGCGGTCGTCAGGTGCCTCTGTGGCGACCTAAGTCTCAGACTGTGAGAATGTAAACAGTGAGCAGAACGTCAGGGAGCCAGAGTCCCCCGTGGTGAACAGCTGTATGGGATGTCAGGGTCACAGTGCTCTTGAGCTGTGTGATGGCTGCAGGCTGTCGCTCATACTACTGTACCGTCACTTTACAGCACTCTGTACAGAGATTGAGAGGCAAGAGGCGGGTTTGGAAAGTGTGTGTGTGTGTGTGTGTGTGTGTGTGTGTGTGTGTGTGTGTGTGTGTGTGTGTGTGTGTGTGTGTGTGTGTGTGTGTGTGAGTGTGTGTGTGTGTGTCTGTGTGTGTGTGTGTGTGTGTGTGTTTGGGTGTTTGTGTGTACAGTATGCTAACCATGTATTTGTATCCCATAGGGCATGGGCATGTGTTTAGAAACTGTTCTAAGGATGGCTGGAGTCCAGTATATCCTCCATATAATACTGACTTTGAGGAGGAGCCTGAAGATGAGGTAAGTTCATCTCCACCTCTCCTACATGTTTCCTGTCACTCTCAACTGTCTCTTTCACATGAAGCCTAAATCCCCCAAAAGAAGTCAAAACCATTCGGTTATTAGGTGATGATGTAATAATGCGATAATACATCTCTTTCCGGGTCCAGCGGCTTTCAAACTCACTTGTTTTTCTCCATAGACAGTAGAATATTCTGAGTAGCCTTAAAGAAAATTGTCATCTTACTACTGACTTGTTGCCTCAACCTAATCCAATCCTATTTTTCACGGAATCCTTGATGTTACCATTGAATATATCATCTGGCTGCACAGCTACAGTAATTACTCTGTTAAAGTTGAACGATTTTGTTTTACAATCGCTAAAATGGAGGTGACGATGACAAAGTTTACTAGTTGCAAAAAACGTCGGGCTGCTCTAGTAAACTTCTATTCACGATCAAAGCTGTTGGGCCTTTGATGTCGGACTGAACCGAAAAACAAGAACCGAATTGGCCAAGACCATTGGCCATGAAAACGAAACGCTTCAGGTTTCAGGCATCAGTCCATTAGTGCTTTATAAAGGTACAGAATCAATCCTGAGTACCTGGGTTGGGACAGTTGTTCATAAAGACACAAACTAGTCAGGTAATATGTCTGCTGCAGCAGCCAATTGGGGCTGAACAGTGTGAGGAAAGAGGGCAAGGGCAGATAGAACCCAATTCCCGAAATGTAGAAGGTGTAAAGTCACATTTAAATAATTTTAAGAGGAACAAAAAAAAAATGGGTTATTCCGTTTCAAATCAAATAAGGTTGTTGCTGCACCATCCCTGATTTTGTTCAAACCATGTCTATAGCAAGAATGGGTCCCAAATCCAAGACCTGTAGAATATTTCTGTTCAAATCCAATGTCTAAAATGTCCAAAGGTTCTATCAATATGTTGTGGTAGGCTAGATACAGTTTGAAAAGGTTTAGGTGAAATATACAATGCATGATAGAATTGAGGTAATTGAGGTCATTGAGGTAATGATCTGCTAAGAGACC
This sequence comes from Sardina pilchardus, assembly GCF_963854185.1. Lineage (NCBI taxonomy): Eukaryota > Metazoa > Chordata > Actinopteri > Clupeiformes > Clupeidae > Sardina > Sardina pilchardus. The sequence goes on from NC_084995.1 coordinate 6,590,032, forward strand.
ATTGCTGAACAGAGTGCACTGCAGTGTTGTTGTTGCCGTGCTGTGTTTTCATGTGGGTTTTGTTGCCCATAGCAGAGTCATAGGTTCTCGTAATGGATGGAACTTGCCCTCTGCTCTGGGCCATTTCTCTCCTAGTAAGCAGCGGAGGGGGGTGTCTTCACTGTGAACTCATCGAGGGGTTCATGATTAATTCATTGGCTAGGATTTGGAGGTCAACTTTGCCTGACAGTCCTTGGCATAAGAAAAGCATCACCGAGTTCAGGCATACTCATTAAGATGGTAATGTTGGACATGGAAAGTCAGCACACTGGGAAAATGCAGGGCTGGAGAGCTGATCCAGACTGCACATTGTGTGTGTGTGTGTGTGTGTGTGTGTGTGTGTGTGTGTGTGTGTGTGTGTGTGTGTGTGTGTGTGTGTGTTTCAGACGAGCAGCTACTTCTCCACTATCCGGCGGGTCTACACGGCAGGATACGCCACCTCCCTCATCTCTCTCATCTCAGCTATATTCGTGTTTGTTGCGTTCAGGTGAAAAATGATGTTGAAGGATTTAGTGCTTACAGCTGATTATCGCATTAGGGGTGCAACCATAGACATATATACAGTGAGGAGCACATGTATTTGATACCCTGCTAAAACAGGAATATAAAATCATCATTTGACAATTGATCTTAATGCCTTAACTCAAAAAATTAGTACAAATCAAACCGCCAAGGACACCAATTTTCTTTGTGATTGAAGAATGTATCGTAAATAGATAAATGTTTTCCTTAAATGCTAGGGGAAGGAAGTATTTGACCCCCTATGTAACCCTATGGGAATTTAACACATAGGGTTAACATAGGGGCAGGCAGATTTTTATTTTTAAAGGCCAGCTATTTCATGGATCTAGGATATTATGCATCCCGATAAATTTCCCTTGGCCTTTGAAATTAAAATAGCCCCACATCATCACATACCCTTCACCATAGCTAGAGATTGGCATGGTGCTTTTTCCAGTAGGCCTATTAGCCTGTTTGATTTGCATTGAGCTCAATGAGCATCAAACAGGCTAATAGGCCTACTGGAAAAAGCACCATGCCAATCTCTAGCTATGGTGAAAGGTATGTAATGATGTGGGGCTATCTTAATTCCAACGGCCAAGGGAACTTTATCAGGATGCATAATATCCTGAATCCATAAAATAGCTGGCCTTAAAAAATAAAAATCTGCCCGCCCCTATGTTAACCCTATGTGTTGAATTCCCATAGGGTTACATTGGGGGTCAAATACTTACTTCCCCCTAGCATTTAGGAAGAACATTTATTTATTTACGAAACATTCTTCCATCACAAAGAAAATTGGCGTACTTAGCGGTTTTATTTTTACTCAATTTTTGAATTAAGACATTAAGATCAATTGTCAAATGACGATTTTATATTCCTCTTTTTAGGCAACTTTAGCATGGTATCAAATACATTTTCTCCTCACTGTACATACCTATATCTATGGGTGCAACAGTACACAAAAATCACCATTCAGTGTGCGACTTGCTGTTGAAGCTCTTTTTCGCTATGGTCAGCCTGTAAGTACTGCTAGCATAACATTCACTGACAATATCGCTAATGCTCAAAACATATAAGCAATAATAGTATTTTGAAAAAGTGTTTTACCCATTAATTAACTAAACTAACGTCTGCTACTTCATATGTTTTTGTGGGAACTTAAATTAGAAACATGGTCTGCAACACAGCCTACGGTTGATAACTCTTTAAGACTTTCCACACTGTACCTAAACAGTTAGGTATTAATACGTGTACCCTGGCTTGCAACCCTAATATGTAGGGTAGGTTTCGATTCATAGATTAGTTGCGACTGTAACAGGGGAATCAAATGCGTATCCTACCTTTGTTTGCCTGCAAAAGCAAGGTCATTTTGTGGACTGTTCTTTAAAGATATATCAATTTATTGGAGGCAAAAGCCTCCTTAAATTTGCTTCATAAAAAAGAGCTTTCAAGGTGTTCTAATTCATTTAATCATAATTTCCACTGTGTTTTAGAGAAGACAAACCTCATTAAAAAGCACAAAAGCTTTTTCAAATGTGTTTTCAAGATGTACTCATTCAGTAATGATTACACAGATGTGTGTGAAATGTACTAATCAGAGGTACCAATTCAGCAGTGTCTGTGTAAGATAGAGGTCTTTGTATTTTGAAGTGGGATGGCTGTTTTTGATTCATGTTGACACGATGCGGATGCCTGCTGGCTTTGACAGGAAGTTCCACTGCACCAGGAACTACATCCACATCAACCTGTTTGCCTCCTTCATCCTGAGGGCAAGTGCCGTCTTTATCAAGGATGCTGTGCTCTTCACTGACGAGACAATGGACCACTGCTTGATGTCCACGGTGAGAGCAAACACACACACACACACACACACACACACACACACACACACACACACACACACACACACACACACACACACACACACACACATACACACACACACACATACATACATACCGTAGCAAATAGTCAGACACAAGTGCATTATGCAAGTAGCCTATACCAGGTTCAAATTGATTCATCACACTTTTTGCATATTTCCTTCCAAGGAAAGCATTTCCTGTTGCTAAGCAACAACCCCCAAGTACTCCGGGATAGACTACTTCAGAAAGGGACGTTTAAGGATTAATAATTTTGAGTAGCTTTTTTTAACCCATTTTTTATCACAACTGTAGGGTTTATTTCTTGTGTATTTATTCAGACTCTCAGAGACAAAGCCTGTGGAGCTTTTTCTGCCTTCAGGGAATGTGAAAACAGACACATCACAGTAGGCTACTGAATGAAAAAGTCTGTCAAATATACAGAATATGTATAAACACAGACATATTGCAGTATTCTGCTATTTTACCATTGTTTCATTTTCACAGTGAAACTAAACACCGAGACACATACTTGACACATGGCAAGTAGTGCCACCTCGACAGAAATGACAAATGCTGTGACGTCCACCTCTTGTGTAGGCTTCCCACCAGTATTCCATCACCAAACAGGAGAAGAGATGGATTTTATGGAAATATTGACCTGGTTATTAAAGTCATTCCTTTTTTATTCCAATTAAAGCATTCCAGAACATCTTTCTTCACAAAATGCAATCCCACAGCCCTAGTCTCATATTAACATCAAAGGCAAATATGAAATAATAACTCAGCACAGACAAGTCAGTAATGGAAGAAACTACATTGACCTGATACATTTGCATTGAACATTATGCAAAGTAGGTCATCATCAAACATAAGGAGTATTTTGTACACATATATGAAAATGCCTCATCAAGTTATTACTCTGCAAACAGATATGATCTCTTGGAATTAGGCTTTAGATGAAGTGGTAACAGTGATTTCATCCAGTTGGTGCAGCACTCACCTTTAACATGCTAGCGCCTGGCACAAGCCCTCTAGCTTCAAACCTCATCTGTTTCTAACTCATCAGGCTGAAGCTGCACGTAGGGGGGTTTCACAATATCCTCTACACGAGTCTGCGCTTGTGTTTCTCTCCCCTCAGACGGTGCTTAGGTGTCTCATGGGCCTCTGCCATATCATGTTGTCTCATACTGCATCTGCTCTGTTTTCCTCCTCTCACATGCAGCAGTCGTTCTCTCATTTAGCTCACTCCAGTCTACCCCATCAGACTGGAGATTTGCATGTGGCTCCATCCATAGCCTGCCTACTGCACAGGTTCCCTGAGCCTCTGGGTCTCTCCCTTCAGGTTGCGTTTGAGTCTGCAGTGATGTGGCCTTCTCACTTGACATGCATGTAGCACACAGGTTACCTGATTCAGGTCTCTCTCCTCCTGCCAGGTTGCGTGCAAGTCTGCGGTGGCCTTCTTCCAGTTCTGCATCCTGGCCAACTACTTCTGGCTGCTGGTGGAGGGCGTCTACCTGCAGAGCCTGCTGGCGCTGACGTTTGTGTCCCAGAGCAAGTACTTCTGGTGGTACATCCTCACCGGATGGGGTATGTGCTGGCCACTAGCAGTGACCCTCGCCAAGCCCCTGCCCTGTGGTGGCCACTATAGTTACCCTCGCCAGCCCCTGCCCTGTGGTGGCCACTATAGTTACCCTCGCCAGCCCCTGCCCTGTGGTGGCCACTATAGTTACCCTCGCCAGCCCCTGCCCTGTGGTGGCCACTATAGTTACCCTCGCCAGCCCCTGCCCTGTGGTGGCCACTATAGTTACCCTCGCCAGCCCCTGCCCTGTGGTGGCCACTATAGTTACCCTCGCCAAGCCCCTGCCCTGAGATGGACTCAGCTGCTGTGCTGAAAAGCAATCTCAATGAAATACATAAATGTGAAGCACAATGATATGACTTTACTGAGATGCTGGGGCTGTGGCACACAAAGCACTTGTCCATCCTTTTAGGCTTCTGGTGCGACAGTTCTTGGTGTGATATATGAGTTTAATATGTCTCACAAGACAGGATTGTCCCATGTTTTCTCAATGTACATGTGAAAATTGTGAAAGATTGTCGGCTGAACAAGACAAGTTATGGATGCATTTATTCCCCCAGGTGTTCCATCCATAGTGCTTACCATCTGGGTCCTCATGAGAAACTTCTATGACAACAGAGTGTACGTCTAATTTCATTACCGCTGTCAATGACTCACTCTGACTCACACACACACGCACACGCACACACACACACACACACACACACACACACACACACACATACACACACACACACACACACACACACACACACACCCATAGACACACACACACACACACACACACACACACACAAACAAACACAGACATACAGTAATGAATCTTGCAGTTCCATGTTATGAGGTGTCCTTCGAGCATACATTACATATTTATGTGTACGCACAGATGCTGGGACGACCAAGACAACCCTTTCATCTGGTGGATAATCAGGGGGCCTATAACAGCCTCGCTGCTAGTAAGTCATTTATGTAATCAGCATGGGAAGCGTTGCACCAGCCTGGGTGTTCTTGTCATTTGTCCACTATCACTGTAAAAGCCTTTTGGAAAACAAGCATATAAATAGATGCTTACCTCTGACTAGACTAACTTGCCCCTGAGCCCCACGAACTCATGGAAATCATGACTTAACGAGGGTGTTCTGCCTCAATAGAATTCTGATGAGACTAATGAGGGGATGTGAGTGTATAGGTTTTCAAAAAAGGAAATCAGTATTTTCTGAGCTAATGAAAGTAGACGGGTGTGTCTTTACTGAGAATGTAGTTCAGTCCGCTACACACCTGACGCAGTCCCCTCTTCTACCCTGTTCACAGGTCAACTTCCTCATCTTCGTCAATGTGATCCGGATCCTGGTGCAGAAACTCCGGTCCCCGGCCGTGGGAGGCAGCGACACCGGGAACTTTATGTGAGTTGTCATGGAAACCTCTGCAGAGGAGCAGTTCCGCTCACTGTGTCCTGGGCTGTCCCGGCGACAGTGCTCCACTGACATTCCATGTTCAAATTAGAACGGTTCATAACTTGGTGTGGATGGACTGTTTTTGTAATCTCTGTAGTCTGAATCTGTAAACTGCCACGGGTCAAGCTGTTATTGATTTGAATGTTTAGAAAAGCTTGTTATATTTTCTAAACCATTCACTCAGGCATTCAATTAATTATTGAACACTGTCGAGCTTGATGCAAAAACAATAGCTACAGTATCAAAGCCAAATAGAACAAAACTGAAAGCAAGGGTGAATCTTCCTATGGTTGTGATGAGAATCACAAAAAGTTATAACTTCTGTGATATCCGACTCAAAATGCTGCTTTGCATAAAGCCAAAGTGTACAGTAGATCAGTTGAAGTGTTACCATCTCCTCTTCTTGTACTGTAGATGATAGCATATAGACTACAGGACACAGTCTCTGTCTAAAGGTTGCATCACAGATGTGTTTATCCGGGTGAGATGGCTAATCAGTAAAGGCTGACTGGCTCATCTCAACTTGATCTGTCAAGCATATCGCGACGATGTTATAATTACAGTGTGATGCTGACCCGTCGAGACACATGACAGCAGCTGGGCGTTATTAATCTGTGCATGCCCTGTGGCTCAGCTGTCATGCAGGTCAGACCTGTGGCCTTGGTCAGTCCCCCGCCATTGAAGCTCTGCCTTCCTTCCCTCCGCCACGGGCACGGCCATGACCCAGTGCACATGGAGAAGTGAGGAGAGTGCAATTAGAGGAAATTGACAGTGATCCATGCGCACTCGGTACAGTTAATGTTGCTAATTGAATCCGCGCTGCACAGACTAAAATGCTGTCATGGCGCGGTGCTGTAGCCAGGAGAAGAAGCAGGCCAGGCTGAGGCTGCTCCTACGGAGGGCAGAACTCTGCACACTCCGCAGCCTCATGTCTTGGGTTCGGTCTGTGGGGGTCGACGCCCTTCAACAGCCTGTGGAAGGACTCCCAGCTTGCCCTCACCTGACTCTTACCTGTACCTGTATCCTTCACCTCACTAGAACCCAAATCTTTAGAAAGATCCAATGCCTGTTAAATCATGGAACGTGCACTCTGTTAAAAGCAAGGCCCCGAGAAGACTTTAGAAATGGTGGAAATGTAGCTAACTATGGTTGATTCTGCCCAGACCTGGTAGACTCACTGCTTACTATGCGTGCTGTAGCTCCCCAAAGCACTTGCTGCACAGTCTCTGGTTCCAATTCTGTTAATGTAAATGACCAGTTTGAGCTTCGTTCACTCAGAATGTGCATGACGCCACATTGTCTGTATGTTTTACAGTCATTGGTTTTAACTGAATTAGAGATAACGGAATGGACATGAGCAGCGTTGTTCAGTGAAGACAGTCTTCCTGCTATGCTAAGGATCTTGACGCTACTTGTTTTAGGTTGTTGGAAGGAAACATATCTTATTTGTTAATTGATTAATGTAACGATTAAACACAGAGCAAAACTTGTTATCGAATCAACATTACTTACTTCTGTGTTGCACTCAAACTCTAATCTAATTACGAGCACTCTGTACATACCTCACCTGAGGGGTTGAACCTATTTTATATCTCACTGTTGCACCGTGGACAGAAATCAAGGTGTTGAAATAAAGTTGGACTGCGGTGGGATTTGCATCACAGAGAGAAGAGAAGTGTTTAAGCAGGCGAGGAGGCTGATGTTATTTTGTGTGGCATAATTGAAGGCGGCGATGAAGGCTGCTGTGACGTCTGAGCTTGGCAGCTCCCCTGAGGGTAAAAGTCCTCCTTTGACATGACAAGCCTTTTAAAACAGCTTAACCTTTCGCTGGACACGTCATCGATTGACAGCAGAGGTGAATTCTCCAGAGGTGGCCAATGGCCATTAAATCATCCATTTGGGGCAGCCTAAAAGCATTACTAAAGATCTGCAATCTGCAGGGTTTTTAGTGTCTCATCTGCGCCTGACACATCCAAAGGCTCAGTGCTGCGCACCCTGACCACAAATGAAGTGGTGGGCTGGTCTAAGCCCCGAGTTTCCCCATTGAACCAGACGGGACATTATGAACACCAGAGTTTTTTAGTGTGGATATTGAATGGGTCTGACAGCACTGACATTTTGACTGGCATAAATATTTGCCTTTGAGCCATATAATGAGCCATATGATAAGTACTGTATGTTGAGCAGCTGCAAGCTTTTTCAGATCATCTACTGTGTGATGCGAGTCTGTGCCAAAGTAGGTTTTGTTTTAGTCCAATGCGCTTGAATCCAGGGCCCAGGATGGAAAATGCTCAAGTCCTCCTATACAGTAAGTGGTATGCCAGCGCTTTTGTCGAGTGGCCATCATTCATCTGTCTGATAAGAGCACATGTTTATGCTGCAGGAGGCTGGCCAAGTCGACGCTGTTCCTCATCCCGCTGTTCGGCATGCATTACACCGTGTTCGCCTTCCTCCCCGAGGACACGGGCGAGGACGCCAGAGTCTACATCGAGCTCGGCCTGGGCTCCTTCCAGGTACAGAGGAACAGATGAACGTTCAGGGCATCACTTAGACCCTCGGTGTGTGCCCATGACCATGTTTGGTGCCAGTGGCGTTTCACAGAGCCCCATATGGTGTCTCAGGAGACACATGGGGTTTTGCACAGTCTCTCTTCAAGAGCACAACACTTGCCCAAAATTAGCACTGGCAACCTTTTTACGGCATTTTTGCACTGTACCTAAGGATTATGTTTATTTCCATGACAGTAACATCTTAAAATAGAGCAACAGTTTTTATGGTTGTTTTATAGTTTTTATTTTATTGCTGTTTTACTGCATCGGTGAGAGCCCACTTGATCTATGGAATCAATCACCTTTCTCCTTCACTTTTTTTGTCCTTAGGGTTTTGTGGTGGCTCTGCTGTACTGCTTTCTGAACGGCGAGGTGAGTGTCCCCTCCTCAGTGGTGAGGCAGAAAGTCTTCCTCTCCTGCTCACAGCAGCTCTATCCGCGCTGCCGCTGTCCTTCATTTGAGACGTGATCATAACAAGGAATAAAACAACCGCTGTTCAGCTGGGCTGTGCTCTGCCAAGAGGCGAATGTTCTAATGTATTATTCACTCCATGCATCGACGGAGAACTTTGGCTCAGTGTTTACCCATAGGTCAAAAATAATCATGTACACACACACACACACACACACACACACACACACACACACACACACAGACACACACACACACACACACACACACACACACACACACACACACACACACACACACACACACACACACACACACTCATTTGTGCTGCCAACATACAATGTTGTGTACATAACTTGATTGTTCCTGTAGTGCTCCTGGCACAAGAGATGTCTCTATGTTTCTGAGGACTGTAAACATGATTTATCATGGAGGTAGCCTGATTCACGTCACTGGGAGATGAGCTTGAACAGACGCAATACTAGTGCTTAGTGCTTTCTCCAAAGTCTCCCACTACACTGAGGCTTGAGTGTTCCTCACTTTCAATAAAAGCGTTTTCCAAATGATTAAATGCAAATCATCCTATAAATCATTCCTATAATATATTTACATGCAGATGGCAAGTGGCAAATTAAAGGAATGCTTCAAACACTTAGACAGCTCATTTTGGATGCGGCACAATTAGTCTGTGGATCATCCGTATCAATGAACCCATTGGTTCAGACTTTCAGAGTGATTGAACTGGGGAGAAAGTGTAAGTGCTCCCCCCGAAATTCACTGAACATCTTGGGGGAAAAGTTATTCAATAAGCAGTAGCATTCTGCACTTTGAAACTTAAGTTGAAGCATACAAATAACAGCAAATACAATTATTTTACTGTTGCCAAATTGCAATGAAACAACATACAGGACGATTTTTCTGTCATAGTGAGTCTGATTTGACTTACTGCATTAAGGCAAAAGGTACCAAGGTAAAAGTGCACTACTGTATTACAGCGCCCTCCATAATTATTGGCACCCCTGGTTAAGATGTGTTCTTTAGCTTCTAATAAATTCATTTTTTTTTTCAAATAATATAGGACCACAATGAAAAAAAAGCGTAAAATCCAACCTTTAATAGAAGTGCATTTATTTAGAAGGAAAAAAATCCCACATTAAGAAATAATTGTTTTACATCAAATCATGTGTGCCACAATTATTGGCACCCCTGATGTTAATGCTTTGTACAACCCCCTTTTGCTAATAAAACAACACCTAATCATCTCTTATAATGTTTCACAAGATTAGAGAAAACAGAAAGAGGGATCTTTGACCATTCCTCTTTGCACAAAATCTACAAATCATCAGCAACCTGGGTCCTCTCCTCTGCACTCTCCTCTTCAGCTCACCCCACAGGTTTTCAATGGGGTTGAGGTCTGGGAACTGAGATGGCCATGGTAGGAGCTTGATACGGTGTCTGGTAAACCATTTCTGTGTAGACTTGGCCATATGTTTAGGGTCATTATCTTGCTGAAAGACCCAGTGACGACCCATCTTCAGCTTTCGGGCAGAGGCCACCAGATTTTGATTTAAAATGTCCTGGTATTTCAAAGCATTCATGATGCCATGCACCCTAACAAGGTTCCCAGACCCTTTGGAAGAGAAACAGGCCCACAGCATCACCGATCCTCCACCATACTTCACAGTGGGCATGAGGTGCTGTTCTGCATACTCATCTTTTTGTTACGCCAGACCCACTTGAGTGTTTGTTGCCAAAAAGCTCTAACTTTGTCTCATCTGACCAATGCACACGGTCCCAGTTGAAGGCCCAGTACCGCTCCAGACGTTTGTGCTTATGATTTTGAGTGAGAAAGGTTTTTTTCCGTGCATGCCTCCCAAACAACTTGTTGGCATGTAGATAGTGCCTGATGGTTGTTTTGGAGACTTTGTGACCTCAAGATGCAACCATTTGATGCAATTCTGTAACAGTGAGTTTTGGAGATTTTTTATTTCTCTTACCATCCTCCTCACTGTGCGTGGTGGCAAAATAAACATGCATCCTCTTCCAGGCTTGTTTACCACTGTTCCAGTTGTTTTAAACTTCTTAACGATTCCTCTGACCATAGATATGGGCAGGTGTGCGAGTGGCTATTTTCTTGTAGCCATTGCCTTACTTGTGAAGGTCGACACACATCTGCCTTACTTGAACAGTGTGTTCCTTTGTCTTCCGTTGAAGAGAGATGGCCTCTGTGTCACGTCATATTTATGGCCCAGGGAAACAGGATGTTAAGAATTACTAATTAAATGTTCCTATATACTCTGATCGACTTTGTAAACTACTGTAGAAATGACAGAAATTACAGAAATACTTTATTTACATTTATTTGCTAGGAATTGTTAGGGGTGCCAATAATTGTGGAACAAGTGATTTTATGAAGAATAATTATTTCTCAGTCAGCGATTTTTTTTCCTACCTTAAAATTCACTTGAGTTGAAGGTTACATTTTTCTAAAATTTTCAGTGTGAGAGTATGCTTCTACAATAAAAACTGAATTTATTTTAAGGCTTTTAACACATCTTAACCAGGGGTGCCAATAATTATGAAGGGCGCTGTACCTGATGCCAGCCCACCTGCCCTCCTCCACATCTCACAAATGGCTGGAAAGAACACCGACACCGTTGTCATGGCATGCTAAAAATAGAGAAAGCCAATCAAGCAATTATTCCAAACGATGTAGCCTATACCCAGATCTGCATTTTATGTGCGTTATACTTGTCTACTTGTCTTTACAAACATGAATTATAGTAATGTTCATGTCATTCACATAAGCAGCAGTTTGGGAGTTTGGTTGTCAGGAATTCTAATTTGCTGCCATACCTGTGATCACAACCTCAAAGGGGGCCAATGGTGGGAAATTAGAACTTTTTGAATCGTATGCCAGATGCTAAAGTTTAAATATTCATTTCTATCCCGCTGTCATGCCTATCAAACTGACAGAAGTGAGTGTGTGTGTGTGTGTGTGTGTGTGTGTGTGTGTGTGTGTGTGTGTTCCTTCCTGCGGACAGGTGCAGGCAGAGCTGAAGCGGCGGCTGAAGAAGTGGCACACCCAGAGCCGCCTGAGCCCCACGCGCCACCGCATCACCCTCACCCAGACCTCCATGCTCCATGAGAAGACCTTCGCCCCGGGGGCAGTGGCGCCCGACCCACCCAGCGGCTCCTTCGTCTGAGCCCCGCCGGCCCCCGCCGGCCCCCCAGCATCTCTCCATCTTCGCCCAGGCCCCGCGCTGGCGCCGCAGACGTCACACACATTGCAGGCAGCGCTGCTGCCATGGGGCGCAGCAGCACGATCTGGCTCTACGGAATCCTGGATTTGGTTTCTGCTGCTGCCGCCACTGTTGCTCTTGCCGCTGTATCTCCGTAACGGAACTGGGGAAACATGAAAGTTGGCCTGTTCTGTCGACAACAGAGCCTCACCTCAAAAGGGATGCCTTTGTCGTTTGCGCTGTTACAATCCACCAACACCACCCCCACCAGAGTCCTACGCCCCTGTCATCTACCCACTTTCTCTGTCTTTGTGAGTGGAGTTAACTGTGGCAGCAGATGCGGGGTATGTGTGTGTGTGTGTGTGTGTGTGTGTGTGTGTGTGTTGTGGTGGGTGAGCATGTGTGTAAGCGTGCAAGAGTGGGTGTGTGTGCAGAGCTGGGGGAATAGGGGCATGCGGCGCCTTGATGAATATTAACGAGCACTCGGGCGATTAATTCTGGGGCTTGGTGGGTTATTCCCCTCCGCTGCTGTCAGATCCAGCGCATTACCCCTGGTGCAGCTCTGCCACTGCCAGTGTCTGGCGCCTCAGATTACTCAGCTCACGCGGTCCGCTCACATCACGGCTCTCTGGAGCCCTCTAGTGGTGGTCAGAGGGTGCAACTACAGGAGATTGTACTGTAAGTAAGGAATTCATTTATCCATGTATGTACGTTTCCATGCATGTATGTTTCTGTGTATGTTTTTGTATGATTGTGAATGTGTATGTACATATTTATGCTTTTTATTTATGTTCACATGGGCATCAGTCTTTTATTTTGTATTGATCCGTTTGTATAGAAACATAAATGGATGTGTGGGTGTTTGATGCTCTGTGGGAGACTATACCTCTGTTTTCTGCTTCCTGTTGACGATGCTGGAAGCTCTGCATACTATAAAGTGAGTGTGTTCTTTCTTCTCTCAAACCTTGTTCCACTTATCTGTAAAACTGATTGCAGTGTGTGTGTGCTTGGCTTTATGTCTGAGGCATACTGATAGTGAATTACCACTCGAGTATGTTCCTGCACATTGTATGCGTTTTGAAATAGTTGTAGGAATGTGGAGTCTCTGTATACGTTTTGGCTCTTGAACGCCTGCGTAGATAGTCAGTGTGTTCTGTGGAACTGCTGTAGCACAGTGCATTAGAAATGGGTCAGTCACTGTTATAATGTGTGAATGATGAGACTTACTGTTTTAAGGGCACTTGTTTACCCATTTCTCTTCTGAAATTACAGTGATTTGTCTTTTCTTTTTTGAGGGGATGCTGAATACTTGGCTGATAGCTATACAGCATGTGAGGAGCATTTTCCACATGATTTATAGGGACAAAGCTGGGTACTGCTTATCCAGTACCGTAATAGCTGTGGCTTATACATTGAATTTGGCAAAATTTCCTCAGCTATGAGGTTAATACATGGGGTAGTTAATATGGTAGTGATATGGTTTTGCTTCTCTTATTTTGCATAAAACATTGTCCTGCTGCTTATACCATTATACTTATACAGCTCATACACCGGAAATGACTGGGTATTGGTTATTTCAGGATAGTGGCAAACCCCACGACAAGAGCCGAGTAGCTCCATTCTCTGAACAAAACAAAGCCACCCGCTACTATTTGGCTTGAAATACTGTATGTGCAGAGAGAATAATCCAGTCAAGGGTAATGGCTTAGAAAAGCTCTCCTTATGTTTCCCTAAGGGAGCTGACCAGAGGCTTAATGTGGTCTGACCACTTGTGGGAAAGATTTTGTGTTCTCCCTTTATATGAGCTAAGTAAACAGACAGAAAACGTTTAGTGAGCAAATCAATACAATATAAGGCATAAAGGGGAGAGGGAATCTTCTTTGTTAACCAGATGAAACAGCATGCAGAGTAGGGCTGCACAATTTGGGGAATGTATGTCATTGTGCTTTTTCTGACGAATATTGCAATAGCAATTTGATTTGGTGAGCTTCACTGTAGCCACAATAAGGATGCCATGAGTCGCAGATACTGTATGACAAGATCAACCATTCATTTGAACTGATTGCATTAGTTGAAATAGCAATTTCGCTTCAAAATCAATGAGTAGTGCAGCCCTGATGCTGAGCATGTCTTCTGTGGTGTGTACAGTAGGTTAGGCTACCCCCTTGTGGAGTGAGATGATTTGGTGAGGTGGTTTATGGCTCATACAGTAGTTACCCCTTCAGCAGGTACCATCACATCATTGGTTTAAATATGTTGTAGAATGGAAGTTCTGTGCTCATCACGTACCACATGGAATTTGCATTGTTGATGAAAATGTTTACTGTATGTTTATTAGAATGTTCCTAACTCATAGTACCTCTAGCATAGTAGCTTTCTCTGGGGTAGGAAGACCTACATCTGGCACAGGTATCCAAAACTGTCCTATAGTGAATCCAATCAGTGCTCGTGAGGAAATGATTGGAGGAGAGCAATGTGATGCGGCCTAATATACAGTACTGACCAAATCGTTCTTACACAGTTTTCCTGAAAAAGAAAAGCTGAAGTCGTAATGCTACGGAGTGTTGCACATTAATATTTGGGGTGGGAGGGTTCTTTTGAATTGGCTCACGGATAAAGTTAGGATTGGAAGAATACAGTGGCCTATTAATAAAGGGTTTAAATGGACTGATTGTAATGTACATGATTGTAGGTGTGTATGATTCTAAGTGTATGTTGACTTTTTTCCTATTATACCTTTGCTTCAAACAAATATCAAATAAAGCAGATGAGAACTAATGATATCAGTGTCAGTTGTAACCACGGAGGTATTACTGTAAAGGGTCTGTCACGGGAGACTATTATCTCTTCTGCAGAATCCCAGGGAAGTTTAATATTTAAGTGGGCATGGTGTAAAGGTGCTTTAAAAAGGTGTCATGCATAATTGAAGTGGAGTGAAGATCAGATGTAGTTGTGAATATCTGTGAATGACAAAGGAGAGTCTCTGTACTCTCATGATATGAAGATGTATCTTCCACATGCACATCTTCCTACCAAGGGAAAGGACACCACTGGCAAAAATCTAGAGGACATGGACTCACGCACGCACAGACACACAGACACACAGACACACACACACACATTTTTCCCTCTCAAAAATAGAGCTGAGACATATAGAAAAGAGAATATTTATACACCAAACAAGGACATCGCTGGTACAATAAAGCAAAATGATGGCAGGCGCAGAGAGCAGCGTAGCTATAGTTACAGTACATCTCCTGTTCAAGTTGTTACATTCAGTATGCAGATGAGAATTATCTACAGTATGGCACAGGCTGCCCACCGCCATCCACCCGCCGCTTGCCCAGAGTCTTTGGCACAGTCACAGGACACAGTGTGGCCCACTGACAAGTGCCCAGGAGCCAAAAAACGGCTCTCCGCTAGCATCCAGTTTCCTTCAGCCAGACGGTTCTGGTACCGGGGTCTCCGGAGTCAGAGACCACATCTTCACATTTCCGTCTCCTGTCCACGAGGAACACGGGTAAAAGTACAAAGTAAAACACAACACCGTCTAGTGGCAAGCAGACATGAACACAAGCACAGATCAACAGCTCGTCTAGATACTCGTTTGTAACAGCTTTGAGACATGGTCGTTTTTCATCCGAGTGCGCAGACTCAGACGGACAGCTGGTGTATAGAACATGTAAAGCAGCAGAAATTTATCTTGTTTTCAATATTTTTTTCTTGTTGTCATGCAGGCACACAACGTCTATAGACAGCCATCGTTGGTAACCCCTGCACCCCCACCCCCCTGGCCCCCACTCACATACCACGTAACCACATACCATATACTGTACAGTATGTTTTCAACTGTCTCTTTATGCAATTGCTTTCAATTACATCCAAGGGTTGAATGCAACCACATAGTCCCAGTATACACATTTCAATCGTTCACCCCTTTTGTACAATGACAGGGCTGTGTTTTCACTAGTTTCATTGATTAAAAACCATTTGAAATGCAAGAAAACCCATACACATATACATATATTACTTCCTTAAAATACTGACTGTACGAATACTAAAGAGGAATTCTAAAACCCTTCAAACAGTGGCAGGAAATGAGCCGTTATCATTGATACAGGCCAATCACACATGCACGCCTCTCTAGCGCCACCTACTGAGTAAGAGCGGCAATGAAAGCAAATACATATCAATTTGTTTTTTCAGTTTCACATCTGGATAACACTGCTGCTACAGTTTTATACACACGCATTAAGTTCTGACATTGTCATAACATTGCTGTGTCTTCTATGAGCAAACCAAGTAATGATAAAGTATGCAAGTTAATTAACATTACTAACGCATGAGAAAAACTCTTTCTAAACAAATAAATATATTGCAACCATATAATTTACACTGAGGTCCAGTAGCTTAAAAGATGAGGAAAAACATGTTTTACTCTGTACATAATAGCAATGAATTACATCACATTCCATTAGCTTATACTCTCTCAGCAATCTGCCCTTAGGGGTGACTAAAAAAGTAAAACACAGGACAAATTTTTCAAATTAGGACAGTCAGGATTGTCAGGAACTGTTGAGAAAACGTGTTTTGGTGTGAGGGTTAGCTCAACATCAAACTGGCTTGGTCATAAAGGGTCGAGAAGTGGCTTGTCACCTCCAGTACTTGATAAAATGTGTACTAGTCTCAAAACAAAATGTGAAGAAAAATTTCTAGAAGTAAAAAGAAAGGTTTTACATGATTTAGAGAATATATTGTCACATTGGCACATAGAGAAGGACGTATCAGTATATCAAACTGATACATAGTGGTCGTATCGTTGTGTCTTGCATTCCATAAATGATACTGTAATTCACACCATGATCTAAAATACTGTATAAAGGCAAAAATGCTATTACAATTGATAAATAGCTATTAAAGAACGTGTATACTCGTATATCCTCTTCAGATTACCATGGAAAAGAAATTAAATTTGTGAGGTCATTTTAAACTAGACAGATCACAGTTGGAGTCACTCTGCCCAACAGGCACTTTGGAAGCGTGAATAAAAAAATGAGCAGACCATTCTTACCAGGAATGGGGACAATTCGATGTCATAGTGGGTCAATATCTCATATATATATCTATATGTTTATCCATCAGATATGTATTTGTAGTTATCAAAGGAACGATTCATAGCAGGGAGGTTACAATTTAGCAATAAAGAACTACTCTGATTTCGGTTTCTAAGGCCCTTCATTGCCCTCTGATGCCCCTGGGGATGTAGCCTAAGGGCTGCAGAAGACTAGTACTGACATCCACGTACAGACTGTCACCATGGCATGTTCTTCAGAACATGCTGTGCCAGAGATCGGAGTGATTTCATTGCGTCTCAGCTGAACAATGACATTTTTACGCAAGACTTCTGAGAAAGAACACTATAATATATTCATACAAGTTACAAAGTCACTGACTTTAGCTCACAATGTACTCTAATCTGACCATGTCAAAGGTTTTCTACTGTACTTTTATCGGAATATCATCCAAAAGGAAAAAAAACACATTGTATTTTCTTCTGTATCGCAAATGAACTCTACAGATTTGGACTCCAGTAGTGCTTTACCCCTCCCGTCCCACCCCAATTTATTTGACAGTTTCATCACAAAAAATTACTAACGTCATGATACGAAAATAGAAAAGAAAATTGTATATCCAAAGCACAACAACAAGAGTTTCACGTACGATTAAGCGCTCATCCTTGAGCTTTCATATTTTTTTGACATACTCTGTACTTATGGCTGATTGTAAAAAAAATAAATTTTACAACCTCCCTAAAAAGATGAAACATTTAATCTGTCACATAGGCATTTATACAAGCAAGGCTAAGATTCTTCAGTTTTCCTTCGTCTATGTTGCCATAGATACTATGTTTTGCAGAATGAAGGATTATTAAAATAGTCATATTTTGGCACTTCTTACAAGTACATACACCTTACACTATTTATGTCAACAATATTTTACCCTCCTCAACTCAAGATTTTAGTTTCATACATGCTGCAATATTTGGTACACATGTAGCCTGTAGTTGTAAATAAGACTACTAATCTAGTTCGCATAGAGTCTATGTCATGGGAACTAAGAAGAGAGAGGACCTTTTGAGGTAATTCCTTCTATCCCACTTACTTTCTGAAATTAGTGAATTTAATATCAGCTAATATTTGTAAACCTTTCATGACTAACTCTTCACGTTCATTTAAATTTCTGTTATCTTTGTTTAGTACACCAATATTGGTTCTCAATTTATATATTAGTTGAAGTTGATGGGTCATCTATATTCCTTCCTTATAAAATATATCAATGTTTACTGTCTGTACAAGGGATGGCACGCCAACTTGACTCTTTTCACGTAGCAAACTAATGTTGCTTTCTTAGCAGTTTGTATTAAATTGTATTGTATGGCACTATTTAAGACTGATCAGATTTAATCCGCACCTGTTTCTACCTGCATTTCTCATCAAGACAGCCATCTGCTTTTCAGTGTTATGTATTTTTTGTTTGTTTGTTTGTTTGTTTGTTTTCTATTTTTCAGCCTGTTGTGCCTGATGTATTTGGAATAATGTATAGGAACAAAAGGGAGTGGGCCTTTCGGCATTGGTGTGAGAAGTTTATGTGTCTGTTTGCCACAGTGTGTGTGTGTGTGTGTGTGTGTGTGTGTGCGTGTGTGTGCATGCATGTTTGTGTCTTCAGGTGTGTGCATGTGTGGTGTCTGCTGATGTGTGTGTGTGTGTGTGTTGTTAATTGTTACGGTCGGGGCGGGGGGCGGTGGGCGCTCAGACGCTCAGGTGGGCAGGTTGAGGTTGGCATTCTCCGCCTGCGGGCTGGACATGCGGATCTGCGAGCTGCTCTTGCTGAGGATGGACAGCTGGGTGCCCCCGTTCACCCCACTGCTCGCTAGGGACGGGTGACGCTGCTGCTTCAGGTCCACAGCAAAGTACCGGTTCACCGTCCAGCTTCGCCACTTCCTCTTCATCTCCGATTGCACCTTGAGGGAGAAACTTGAAGAGGTCATTTTTTAATGTACTTCGCTGAAGAGGTGCTCGACTCATCCCTCATTACACAGCCCATCCCTTTCTGCCTCACACTCCCCAAAAGCACAAACACAGCCACAGAGCAACTATTAGGAGAATTGTGCTGTATAATACACCAATTCTATACAATAAAGCTTTAGGATAAAATGATACCTAATGCAGTGTAAAACAGTTCTGTACCATTTATGTCAATAATTGATTTGATCAAGAACACGTTTTTCAAGAACATGTTCTTCAAGACTTTTGAAATAAGACAGGGCACTTGTGTTCTGAACCTAATGAATGAATTTTGAAGCATCTTGGCATAACATTAAGTGATAAATCATTGAATGTCAAGTGCATTGAATTTTCTCTTCATGATTATAAATATGAGTTATTTAAAGTACAGCAGTTATCAAATGGTAAAAGTGATATTTTAGAGTGATGTAAATGTAGTGTCTATTTCTGGTGGTTGTTGCTTTATGACAGTATGCCAACCAACACTTTGGTACAATGCAGCCATCTACTGGGCAAAAAGTGTACTCTACGTTTTCCTCCATAACAGCTGTCCATACAGCTTCACACACTCTGACACAACCTTATCTACATGTCAGATAAGTAGAAGAGAAGCAGTTAAAAAAAAACGGTGCTTTTTAGGTTACCTGGATATAGCTCTATAACTAGACACCATTCACTGAAGAATTATGTGAAACACTCAGGGAATTATGGAAAGTCCATTTAGTCTCTTAAATTTGTTTGAATCACAATTCATAAACTGTCCGGGGATTGTAGAGCATGATCTTTTCATAAGCGCTTACTGCTCTTGAAATGCTATCATAAAAAGCTGAAAGTATATACGCACAGGTTTATAGTCAACAATCAGAGCAAACAAGACTACAGCCAATAGAACTGAAAAGTGTAATGACTTTTTCTGATATATAATGCAGCTTCAAAACACACACATTTGTTTAGTTTTTAACTGGTTAATAACACACTATCGATGTTTTGTGAATTCTCAACATACTGACAAGAGCTGAGTGGAAAATGAATTAGCTCATGGGCTCCTGAACTGCTGTCCCAGCTTAGCTCCTTTTTTTTGTTACCTACATTTATTTCCACTAGTCAGCAGATTTCCCAAGTGTACTCTGCATTCGACATGTTGTCCTGAGCTACGCTGAAATGGCCGCACTAAATGTCTCTGCTTAGCTGCGGGATGCAGGCCCACAGTCCCAGCCTCTCTGCTGCTGCCGAGAGAGTCCATATGGTTTTTTAGTGCACTTCATTGACCACAGTTTGCCCGGAGCAATAATAACCCGGCTTACCTCTCCGTTCAGGAAACAGTAGAGGACAGCCACAACGAATCCCTGGAAAAGGAAACATACAAGTCTCTTAGGTCTGCAGGGTAGATGAAAGCTGCAGTCAGTATTTTTTTTATCTGGATGTTGATATGTTTTATTTTTATCTTTTGCCAACAATTTAGAGGACCCTGAAACAAAATCCAGTGCCTGAAACAAATCAACATGTATAATGTGCACAAACATGTTATCCTGTTTAGTTATCATGCTCCATGATACATCATGTCCATAAAAACGTCTTTACTGAAACATTTCAACGTAAATGCACCATAACATGATGACAATAGAGAAGGGCTCAGACACATGAGGGGTGTCAGTCGGAATAAGTGAGCTGCCCTGACCCTGCCTCCGGGTTCAATGCCCAGCTCAACACCAAATCATTTGAGGTGTTTGAGCGCTTTCTTATCTGTAATTACACTCATTTCTGGGTCACTGGCTGTGGTTTCTGCTCTTGGACAAATTCCCAGGGAGAACTCTGCTGTTCAAGCGTGCCTTCCTTCCCATGGTAGCGGGAAATTATTAATCTGAAACTTTGTTGTTCTTGTGTAAGACCAATTAGTCTATCCTCTGAAGGAAGAGCCTCCCGTTGGGGGTTAACAATGTAATTTAAAGTAATCAAGAAGAAAAACATGCTAAAAATAAACCAGAGGTTTTATGCGCTGTTTTGGAAAACATTAAGTCATTTGTAATTTCCCAATGTTCGGTTTAAAACCGCTCCAAAAGGTACACAGGCACAGTGTTATGCGGTGCGGTGGAGCATGACCGTATATGTGCAGAGGGTTATCAATCAGGCGTGTGTCTCACCTGGAAGGAGCCGAGGCCCAGCTCAAAGACCAGGCGCTCCCGCTGGCTCACTTTCTCCGGGGAGAAGGCAAACACCGTGTAGTGGATCCCAAACAGAGGGATGAGCAGGAGCGTGGAGCGGGCAAGCCTCCTGTGTACACACACACACGCACACACACACACACACACGAGTATATGGACACACACATATGCAGGCATACCCACACACACACGCAAACATTCAGACACACACAAACACACACAACAAACACAAAAGAATATCAGCCTGTATGCTCCAGGATGAACACAAGAGCACAACTTCACAGGAACTTTTGCACAGTCTTGGCCCAGCAAGACCGAGCTGTGTGCAAAGGCAAGTTCAGCCTACTGAGCAGGCCAGGAAGAGGATCTGTACACACCTTCCTAGGCCTCTCAGGGAAAGCACAGCAGATCCAAGGAGAATGAACTGTTTACTGTGTACACAGCACTACAGAACTGAACAAATGCAGTACATTTTACATGACAAAGTGAGAATCTTGAAACACTTGCTTCTGTCACAGCCACCCAGAAAAACACTGTTATGATTATGCAAATGGACACAATGAAACTGTAGCCACACCAGGCCAAACAAGGCACAGCATTAATTTAAAACTCCATGCAGAGGCAATGAGGCTTAAGCTTAGGCAACCACAATCACAATCAAGATCTATTCTCAGCACAATATGAGAAAAATTTTAATGAGGCTTCGCCTGGCCTAGGCCACAAACACTGCCCTGGCAGCTTTCCATCTGAACTTGTTTGGCTGCAGCCATCACAAACAAGCCAGTTCTCAACCTCACTGACAATACGGCACCACTTCAACTTCAAGCATTAAAACATAACAATAAAAAAAGACAATGGCAGCATGACTAATATGAAAATATGTCTCAATTAATTAAAATGGTCTGGCTATTAACACACACATACGCACTGGACACAGAAAAAAATATAGAAGATGGTCTCGGCTTAACAAGGTGATCCCTCTACATATCACACAGTGTGTAGTGTTAGTATCTAATTACACTCTGTTACGACACTTACAAATCCTCACAAAAAACCCCAACAAAACTACCACCTCACACAGAAACACATATGATACGTGACAGATTGAACACACACCCCTTACGAAAAAGAACCATGGTTTTACTATGACAAAATAACCATGGTTTTACTATGACAAAAGAACCATGGTTATTGGGAAACCATGACCATGTTTTTTTTATTTTAATGGGTAAAGTTGATAAATAAGCACCATGTTTGGCAGGGATGCTGCGCTGCTAGAAAATTTGAGCCCTATGACAGAATTATTCTGGGCCCTTAGAATCATCCTAGAATAGAACCAATCATGTTCACTGGACCCAAATGTAATAATTGTGGTGCTATGTACCTTAACTACTGTATGTCCTCCTAACTGGGCCTGCTGTGTGTGTATGTCTGTGTCTGTCTGTGGGTTTGTATGTGTGTGTGTGTGAGTGTACTGTAGGTGTCTGTGCGGGAATGTTGTCTTTCTTCACCTGCTATTCCCACACAAAGTTACAACATTTTTACATTTCAAGCACTTTAACCTGTTCTGATTAAGTTCTAAGAAATAAGCACCTATAAAGATCAAATGTGACCATTCAAAGCGAAATCAGTTGTTTTGCGCACAACGTTATTTTGAGAAAATCAACAATAACAAACTTCCGGGTTAAAATGTTGAATTTCACGTTTTCGCATAATTTGACTGTATACAGTCTACAGTTTCATATCGTGAACGCATTTCACGGAAAAACATACGTTTTGACTGTTAAACCCGGCAGGATTCAACACATTTGCTGTCATTCCCGTTGTGCACGCGCCGCTTAAAAAGGTGGTTTCTCCTCTTCTGGCATATCGTGACAGGAGAACCATGTCAACTTTGGATGCGGTTATCTTAGCGATAGTTTGTGTAATACCCTTGATATACATATCGTTGGAAAGCTTAGTTTATGGCCGTTCACGTGAGCACAATAACTTAATTTAGTAAATTTTACCGAAACGACTGGTTCCGCTTTACATGGTCACAAATCTTTTTTTCCTTTTTCTTTACTTTTTTATAATGTACTTTTTTGAATTTCCTCATTTTCTCACCAAAATGATCATAACATCATAAATGTGATCTCACATGGGTAAATGGCCAATAAGAGCCATAAATGGTATTTAAAACACGGTTACCATGTTGAAACTATAGCAGCACCACAGTAGCACCACAGTCACCATGAAGTGTAATAGGGGAACCATGGTGGTACCAAAGCTAGCATGAAGCACTATGCATAATCCATAGTAATACTATGGTTAGGAGCATGGCCATCATCAGTACCATGGGGCATCATGGTGAAACCATAGCTACTGCATTAAAACCATAGGAAACAGGGTTTTTGTAAGGTACACATGAACAAACTAACATGCACACCACACTGAAACACATACACACAAGTGCAAACACATAAACAAGCAACCTCTGTGTGTTTCTCTTTCACACACACACACACACACACACACACACATACACACACACACACTTACAGAGTGATGGTGGAAAGTTCTGACATCCTGCACGACTGTGTGACAGCCTGTGTGGGCTCACTGAAGCATTTCTGTGCACAGCTGCTAAACATGACAAAGACACAACACAACAGAAGACAACACATCTTAGGGACAGAACAGACATTCACACACACTCTCCAAACTCACACCAAACAGACACACACACAGACACACACAGACACAGACACAGACACACACACACACACACACACACACACACACACACACCTACACACAGCTGTCCACGCCCAGCAGGGCTCTATCTCTCTGAGGCCGTATATTTGCCTGAGCAGTTAGTCCCAGCACTAACAGTTTTGTTGGTTAGGGAGTGGTGAAATTGAGTTAACTGTGACAGAACACACACAATGACACATCTATGTACATAATGGACAAATGAACATAGACACACAAATGGACAAACAGTCGGACATAAAGGTTAATTCCGTAGAAGTTCCACTCTATTATCACTGGTACGACACCAGCATTTTGAGTCACCCCTCAAATAGTCCTACATCTAGATCACTGTACTAACACATCAGGATTTAGGCAGACCAAGAAAGTCAGTGAGGTGCAATCTGACATCATCTGACTAATCTACAAAGAAGAGGAAATCAACAAGCAAACATAACATCATATAACCTCTAAAAACCCCTCCAAATTCCAGTTTCATACTGAGCTACATGAGAGAAGCATTCATGATAAATGCATAGCAACCAAATACCTTAGAATGGTTGCTATCAATGACTCAACACTCTGTCTGTCCTCCTGTGAGCCAATGAAAATCAAACAGCACCACATCTCAACCAATCAGCACCAGAGAAGGACAGATGACAACACAATCAGAGCAGCAAGCATTTAGAGGAGCACAAATGAAGCTCCTGCTCCTTAACAAAAGACCTCTCCTACACACAAAATAAGCAAAGCAGTGACCTGCGCGTGGCCACTCCGCCTCACGTTGCTAATAAAACTGCACCTTTGTCAGCTCTGAGATCAGTTGGAAAATGTCACCCAATCAGAGCGCAGCATCAGCCCCTGCACCCCGATTAGCATATACGTGCATGGCATGCTGTTTCCATGGCGATGCGAGACTCACAGGTAAATGCTGGACTCGTTTCCTCCGATGTCGGGGGACTGCAGCTTCTGCACCAGGATGATGATGATGCCGATGAAGAGCACAAAGTTGATCTGTGGGAAACACATGCAGGAGAAGCCATTTTGTGCATTACGTACACAAGACTTTCATGTCATTCAAGTGCAATCAGTTACGTCAAAGCTGAGCAGGGATTTGCCTAGGGCTAGGGTATAAAAACCACAGCAAAATATTCGCCCATCTTTAACAATGCGGCACTGAAATGTATGTATTTCTGTGGCCGTCATCAGTTTGCTATCTCTACAGACTCCTGCTGAAGGAGAGGAGTGGTGCACGGGTGTGGATGTGGAACCAAGCCTCTCATTCTCTCACCATGATGGAAGCCACGACCGGTCCTTTTATGACCCACCAGAGAGCAGTGTTGTCATTCATATCCCAGCACCTACGGGAGTTGGATGGAAACAAGAGGGGGGCTTTTAGAAGACAAGGTTTGATAATTCCATCTGAAAGATGTCCAACGTGCGATACAGAGCATAGGAACGTGGCTTTGTGGTGATGTAATTAATGATGCTCTGGCTAAACACATACCCCGAGTTATCAAAGTGCAGCCGCAGAACAGCCCAGATGGTCACACAAATGGTAGGTGTGCCTGGGAGAAATCATACACACAAACACACAAACACAATTAACATGTCATCGAGGTCACAGTAGGAGAACGTCTGCACGCAGAGCTCTTTGCGTGTCCAGAGATAGAGGTATCTTTCTCGTCAGCGCTTAATGTTACATAAAGACATCATTATGTAATGTAGATGATCTATTGTAATGTCTTAAGAAATCCTCTTGCAATGGCATAGAAAGTGG
Organism: Sardina pilchardus; assembly: GCF_963854185.1. Taxonomy (NCBI): domain Eukaryota; kingdom Metazoa; phylum Chordata; class Actinopteri; order Clupeiformes; family Clupeidae; genus Sardina; species Sardina pilchardus. Next base: position 6,615,414 of record NC_084995.1, read on the forward strand.
AGATTATCACTGAGATCTTAGTTCAGCCAAGAACCGAACTAAATTGCACTCGGAATCTTAAAATCCCCAGTTAAGTTTCTACTTGGTAAGGCCTACAATAAGACAAGACATAATCTCCAGTAAAGAGGCCAGACATGACATTAATACATTTCACCGGTTTTGTCTGAATGATCCATTGTAACACAGTCAGACAGCGATACATTTAAACTTCAAATAGAAAGTGTAGCTGCTCACCCCAGCCTATGATGGTGTACCAGTAGAAGTATCTCCTTTCGGGGAAAAAGGTTTCCACCAGTAGAGTGAAGAGGTAGAGACCCTCTATGAAGAGCCAGAAGTAGTTGGACATGACGCAGTAGTGGAAAAACACCATGACCGCTTTACAAGCCACCTATGGACAAGGACAAAAACGAAAATGACTGACAAATCTGAATTCACTCATGATTTTTTTATTGAATGTATTGAAATACATTCAAATTTACTCTTGACATATTACATATCTCAAAAGGCATCTCCAGAGGGAGGAACAATCAATATGAATTCCCTCTCAGCATAGACTGAGGACAAGTGCTGGACTTTCCAGATTGCCTGAGTGAAAGAGGACTACTTGGGTTACAATGTTTCACAAATCTAAGTCAAATCTCAACTCCATCAGTGGTTCACAAATAAAAGGACCATATTAGCTCTGCATCATTTAAGCATTTTGCTGGTCCCCTCTCATCCCCATCCCCTCTATGCGCCTCTGCTGCTAAACCCTCTGACGGCCAACGACATAATCTCTTGCGAGGCTGATCAATTATTCACTGATCCAATTTGGGGAGTGGTGATGTCGTTAGGGCGCCTACTGATGAGCTTGTTGATGGCTCGGTAGGACCTTGAGCTGGGCCATAATGAACCTGTGCAGAGCGGAGCAGGTATTGATATGCTAATTCTGCAGCTAATGGGATATTTCCATAGCTGGGTGAACTCAACAGCACACCATAATTACCACTGTTTGTCAGAGACACGGGAGGACAAAGGCAGAGGGCTGTCATTGGCTAGTTTAGAGAGGGCTGAAAGAAATGGCTTTTTTAGGCCTCTCAATTAAATCTAAGAACACTGGATGCCAATAAGGCTTTGGGTTTTTATGGGTGGATGCATAGATGGATGGTTGGGGAGACTGTGTGATAACATGTGTTAGAGTCTCATGTACGGTATCTGTTATCTTTGGCACGCTCCTTCTCAGCCGAACACGTAAAACTGGCTTTGGGAGCTGCTTGTCCCTTATGAGACTTTGAGACTATAAATGTAACTGCCCTGGATAGCCAGTTTTGATATCAAGAAGAGACAATATCATGCTCCCCTACTATTATTTAACACAGAGCTGGCACAAGCCCTGATGGAGCCCTGAGCAGAATTTTATTTGGGTCCCCTCTCCCACCTTATCACTCCCAGTAAAATTGAATATTGTCAATGCCTGACCATTTACATCACTGGTCCTCCTACATATTCATGGGTTTCATCAGGTCCCTTTCCACAGGTGTATACAATCAAGCACCATGATTATCAATGCAGACTGCATGATACTTGATTAATACACCTGTGGAAAAGGACCTGATGAAACCCATGAATAGACAGCCTATATACATTTTATGATATTGTATTGATATTCATTGCAGTTCATGTATTTCAGAGTAATTACAAGTAACCTAAAATAATCAGCCATTTGAATATTGCATATTGATCTCTTTCTCTCTCTCTGATCTACTTTTTAATATCATGATTACATTGTATTGGTGGAGTCTCATTAGATGCCTGTCACTTTAAGAGGGAAAATAATTTGAGTCTGTGTCCGTATTATTTGTGTGTGCATAAGGATATGAGTCATGATGTTTGCTATTTGATTAGCTAAAATAAATGTTGAAAAACCAAACAACTCGAAGAGAACCTTTCTTGGATTGCAAAAGAGTCAACTGGATAGTTTAAAGAAACTAGACTATTTTCTGATGTACTGTAAAAGTTTGCCAATAGTTGTGTAGCCTGTTACTCATATTAAAAACCAACAATGAATTAACTTCATTTCATTGTCTTCATTAGAGACATAAGAGATGCAAGTCATCATTTGTGAACATCAAACCTGAGGAGGAACACAAGTTCTTCTAATGATGGTTCTGCTTCATTTGCAGGGGCCCTACACAACATGTGTAGTGCGTGTATAGGGCAGTCCGGCTCTGATTTAACATCTTGACCATCACTAGTGTTCCCAGTTGTCTAACTACATTGCTGACTGTATTGCTCTTCACAGCACCATTAAAGCACCATTTAAAGAATCGCAGACAGGAGAAAGAGACGTACTGTGTGTACAAAGCAGTGGTCGCTATCCTCCTCTGCGTAAAGCACTCCGTCTTTGATGAACACAGAGATAGCCCTCAGGATGAAAGACACAAAGAGGTTCATGTGGATGAAATTCCTGGTGCAGTGAAGCTTCCTGTTGGGAACAAAAAATAAAAACTGTGAGGCCTTTGTGTTTAATATACATCTTTCTCCAGTCCAACAAAAAGAAAGTGAGAAACAGAGAGAGCCAGAGAGAGAGAGAGAGAGAGAGAGAGAGAGTGTGAAAGAGAGGGGAATAGACTCAATAGGGCCCTGGTACTCACCTAAACCTGCAGAGTATGACCATGGCAGTGGTGAGGGACACTAGGGAGGTGCTGTACCCAACCGTGTAGAGGGCTTTCACTGATTTATAAAATTCAGGATGCTGAGAAGAGCACGGAAATGGAAGAAAATGTTTCAGAAAGTGAAACACCTTTTATAAACACATATAAAATTGGCACAGTAACTAACCACATGTATACTGTAAAATCCTCAAATTACAGCCGGGGTCTTTTATTTACCTATTTACCTGCGCAAAGCGCAGGCCTTTATTTGGGGCAGGCTTGTTGCGTTTTATTGCAAGACATGCGTTTGGAGCGGCATACTGGTAGGCTATCAAAAGCAGAAGATTTTCGGTTTGATTAGGGATTTAATTTACTTTTGGACTGTTTGGTTATATTGCTAAATGTTGGGACTGATGGACAATGGAATCTGGGGGGTATTTGATGGTTTACTATTAGGCCCAGCCTTTATTTGTCTCAAGCGACCACGCACCCAGCTATTATCTGAGGCCCGGCTATAAAGAGAATCCCGGCCATAATTTGAGGATTTACGGTATGTAGAGGCTTTGACAGATTTGTATCGTCCTTTCGAGAGGAGAGACAATTACATTTCTATTATACAGTATATTTTCAATGACGTGTTTGCTGGCATGTTAGCTAAAACGAGTTTTATACGTATATTCATGATTTAATTGTTGTTATTATTTTTCACAGAATGGATAATGCATCTTTGAGTAACTAAAACATTTCTGAATCCCCTGAGGATTTGTGGAGAACCTGTACCGGTGGTTTGGTGGTGTTGTCGTCAAAAATGCAGGCATCCACGTAATGAGGGAATGGTTCTGACCAGCCATACTCTGTGCAGTTACGAGTGACCTCCCCCAGCTCTGCAATCACACCACCAGGCATGGTCATTATGACACACTTCACACATCTATACAGCTCACGTTGTTTTATATACTGTATGCGCTTTATATGTGCTAGAATACAGTTGTCTTGACTTAAGCATAGCAGGATACCAACTAAACCTGTGCATTTTTTCAGTTTGTATCAAACCAACTCAACTGTGAAAAACAATCACCAACTGAAAGCTGATTCAATCTATCTATCAGATGGGACACAAGTTTGACCATACAGTACATTTCACACATTGTGCAGGTTTTAACCTTAGTCACATCATCCAGTTAATTTAGTCATGCTCTCAGAAAAGGACAAAGCTGTTGTATACTGTAGCCATCCACACTAATGTCTCCTGGCATGTTTTAAATGAATCAGCCCTAGCCCTAACAGACAGCACTTTCCACAGCACAATGTTCTTACATCTTTTACAAGCGCACACACTTTAGTAAGCTAGCTAGTAACTCTGTTGGTGTTGGCATTTACAGAGAAAGGCTCTCAGCTTTTCGCAAGTTAGTTTTTGAAAAAAAAAGCCCCTCCTTACTGTGCTTTAGCCACAGTACTTACCATTGTCCTGGGCAATGACCACAAACACCTCGGGGCATTTGACTACCACCACATCGCCCACCTTCGACGCCTGCCAACATGTCAGGTTATCCCACATCCAGGGGCAGCCTGCATCAAGATCTGCAAGGGGGTCAAATGATCACAGAGACCATCATGGTTACGCACACACAGACACACACACAGACACACACACACAGACACACACAGTCACAGACACACACACACACACACACACACACACAGAGACAGACACACACACACACACACACACACACACACAGACACACACACACACACACACACACACACACACACACACACACACACACACACACACACACACACACACAGAAAATCCTCAGTGGTCACACTCCAATAAAAATGAGTGGCCCTGCTGATCAATATCTGATCTCAGAAATGTCTATTGCATCCAGCACAATGTCAAAGCCCATTCAGATGACAGCATTGGATTTCACTTCCCCCTGTAGCTCGCGGCACGTTAACCACTACCGTCCCCTCGACCCTCCGCTCCTCATGGCCATGGATGACAGGCAGGAGGCAGTCGCTGGCAACATGCTTTTCAGAGGGTCTTTTTGGCATTTGAGGCCATGTCCTTGACCCCTCTCGAAACATGCTTTCACGTTTACATGATCACCCCCCCCCCCACACACACACACACACACACACTTCTCCCTGACAAACATTCTCGCAGCCGCCATGTTCCTGTAGCGTGTTTAGTGCACTAGTCTTGACTGAAGCCTCTTGAGCCCCAGGCCAGAGCCACTCGGAATAGCGTGCTGCGCTTGGCGCAGACTGATTAACCGAGTTATGGAGAATTAATTCTCATCTTATACATGGGTGTGTGAGGGTATGTGATCTGTGTGAGTGTGTGTGTGTGTGTGTGTGTTAGAGAGTGAGAGAGCTCTCGTGTGTGTGTATGCCTGCCTGTCCACATAGCAGATCACATGTCCCGAACCAGGGCCTCTCATTATCACACGCCATTCGTCTCCCTCTCGCCGAATCAATGGGCAAACTGCTAAATTGGGCTGAGTTTGCACAGCAAAGCTAACCGTGCAAAAAAATTAAACGGGAGAAAAAGACAGAAAAGAAACCCTGGCAGCACTGGTCCCCCTCACACACACACACACACACACACACACATAGCAGCAGTCACAGAAGCATCACGCCATAATCCTGTTAGCCACGAGGGCAAGGCTAAGATGGCCGCTCAATACTTAATTACAGCTGGAGTAATCACAGTTCTACTTCATCGACTAACATGCACAGTGCACCTCGACAATTAAAGGCCCGGACTGGTTGAAGCAGGAAGTGGAGCGAGAAATCCTCAGCCGTGCGCGCGCTGGCCACGTTAGGGGGGTGGGGTGGGGGCGGGGGGCGTGGTTGGGATGGTTGGGGGATGAGTTGCAGTCATGAAATGTGGCTGGTTGTGCTCTCCGCTCCAGTCCGACTCTTTCTCACCTCGTCCTCGTCCTTCCTCTGCTCCCGCTCCCGCTCCACTCCTCTCAACTCTCTCTCTCTCTCTCTCTCTCTCTCTCTCTGTCTGTCTGCACCCCCATCATGCTCCTAAGGCAACGGAGTTCTTAAGTGAGTGCATGGCGTGGTGCAGAATAGGTAGATGGGTAGATTGTGCATGTCTGTGTGGTGGGAGAGCAGCCTCCCCCTGAGCTCTAATCTGTTTTTGTTCTGTCTGGCAGGCCGGACACAAAGCCAATTACTTTTTAAAGGGCAAACGAGCACAGCCACACAGCACCAGGCAGCCATGGGCAGTGGGCTAGAGGAGAGAGGAGAGAGGAGAGAGGAGGAGAAGAGAAGAGAGGAGGAGAGAAGGGGAGAAGAGAGGTGAGAAGAGAAGAGAGGAGGACAGGAGAGGAGAGAGAGAGGGGAGCTGGAGGAGTCCAGAGCGAGCTGGACGAGGCATCACATGGCCGTCACAGGAAGACCACACACAGCGCAGCGGAGTCTGCCAGCCGGGCAGCATTACAGCATTTAGATGGTGCTGCTCTGGGAGGGTGCTCATTGGGCACACCGAGCCCTCCCATGCTGTCTGTGTGAATATTCACGCCATACTTGTACTCATATTCACTATGGTACATCATCAAGGCAGAGTAGCTCTTTTCTGTCATGTAGTCATGTAGATACATGTTCTGTCTGTCTTTTGAGTTGTGTTGTTTTGTTGTGTTCTATATACAGTACTCTCCAGAATTATTGGCACCTTTGGCAAAGTTGAATAAAACCAGGTGATTTATTGTAATCTCTCAATGAAAACAATGAGGAAAAATGCAACCTTAAAGAGAAGTAAATTTATTCTGAGAAAAAGGAAAATCTCATAAAAATAATAAATAGTTTTAAAATACGTTGCACAGAATTATTGCCACCCCTAGGAAATCTTTCATACAAAATGTAACAGAAGCATTTTCCTAATTATATTCAACTCAAAAACAAAAAGGTCTTAAATCCCTTGGTTTGTATTTTCCAACTTTATGGGACATCCTAGGAGAATTAACACTAGCTGTTTTATTGTCAAAGGGAGGTATTACAAGTAAGGGTGCCAAAAATTGTGAGTAATCTGTTTCTGTTCAAAATATTAATTTATCTATGAGATTTTCCTTTTTCTCAGAATACATTGCTTCCCTTCAAGGTCATATTTTCCTCATTATTTTCATTATGAGATAACAATAAATCACAAAATGGTTATTTTTTATATCTGTTTTTAGTCAACTTTACCAAAGGTGCCGATAATTCTGGAGGGTACTGTATACATACTGTACAGTCTACAGAAACACTTTCTCGTGCTAAATGTGTTTGTTGAGGTCTTTCCATAGGGGTCTGTTCTGCTCGGTGCCCCAGGGGAGACCTGTTAGTAATGTCAGTGTCTGTCAAGCCAGATACAGGCAACCTGAATGACCTTGAGATGGGAGCGCGGGAGGAGGGGACAACATACCCTTATTTAGGTAATAGTTTAATTTGCCTCTACACGCACTCACTTCATCAACATGGAGGAGCACTTGGCCAGGGCTCTCATTATAAAGGGCCTCTCCTCCATAGCCTCTCAGTCTCTGGCAGAGCAGGGTGACCAAGGCTGCCTGGGGGATCTTTCCCATAACGATCCCCTGGGCCAACATGTGAGTTCCCCATATTTTTGGTGAAATTTGATCATATATTGTACTTTTTTTAGGCTGTTCTTACAGCTATGTTGAATCTGAGTACGAATGTGTTTTTCTTTTCCTTTTCTCTTTTTTTATGTTTTTTCCCTCCTCACTGTATAAGAAGAACCTAATTCCAAAGCCTCATTCTCTTTATCTCTCTCTCTCTCTCTCTCTCTCTCTCTCTCTCTCTCTCTCTCTCTCTCTCTCTCTCTCTCTCTCTCTCTCTCTCTCTCTCTCTCTCTCTCTCTCTCTCTCTCTCTCTCTCTCTCTCTCTCTCTCTCTCTCTCTCTCTCTCTCTCTCTCTCTCTCTCTCTCTCTCTCTTCTCTCTCTCTCTCTCTCTCTCTCTCTCTCTCTCTCTCTCTCTCTCTCTCTCTCTCTCTCTCTCTCTCTCTCTCTCTCTCTCTCTCTCTCTCTCTCTCTCTCTCTCTCTCTCTCTCTCTCTCTCTCTCTCTCTCTCTCTCTAACATGGCTTTTGCAAAGGTGGCTGTTTTATTTCTTGCCCAATGATTTCCTGTCTGTGGCACTGGACTGCTCTCGCTGGCAGAGAGAGGAGGACTGGGGATCAATAGAGATGGAGGTGGAGACATGAGGGCCCTTTTGCTTAGGGGGTCAAAATGGCGCTGGCGCTCTCCCACAATAATTAATACTTGCAGCCGACCACTGAGTGTCTGGGTGGGATCTAAATAGCATTAGTCTCTTGTGGAAGCAGGAAGGGAACTCAGGGTGAAGGATTTTTTTTTTCAACCCTTGTTGATGTTCCGTTAAAGGATTGCATAGCATGCTACAGCTACACTGCACAGACAATGGTGCACTACAGACATGAACATGAACACATATCACACACTCATACACACATGTAGACATGAACACACTCACACACAATGACACACACACACACACACACACACACACACACATTGCAGGTATGAGAAAATAATGCACTTTCGGGGTGGTGCTGTGCAGAAGAAGACGCATGCACTTGACCTTTGCGGAGCCTATTTTGAGTAACGGGCAGGGAGAGCATCTCCGTCAGGCACAGAAGTGGTGGAGAAGACGCAGCCAGACCCCGAGGCCGGCCGGCCTGCTCCGTGACTCACATCCAGCTGGGGATGCAGGGGAGGGGGCCGGGGGGGCCATTTGGGTTTATATCGCTGAGCCAGCTGCAGTGCGAGTCCTCCTCCGAACTGCGTGTGTATCAAAATGAAAAAAAAGAACGCAACTGCCTTACTCCCCCTGCCTCAAGAAAATAATTGTTTCCAGGTGTCACTCCTCTCCTTGGGTTTCCTGTTTGTGTAAGCGCTGCACAGTGAGGAGGCCCAAGCAGACGCGGCCGTGGGAAATGCGGCGTTTGGCTGACAGGTATTGATTACGCGGTCTGCTCGTCGCAGATAGGTCTGCGTGGCTCCCTGAACTCTTCGACAAATAAGAAATAGGAGGCACAAATGCATCCACGACTGCGTCCGCCACCACGGCACAAATGTGAGTGAGGATTTAATCAAGGCAAATGATGGCAGCGCACACAGCCCGTTGGATGCCTGAAGCGTGGCAAGCATTTTGATTGCATGTCTGACACAAGAGTATTGACACTGTGATGTGATGAAACGAATTCCACTGCGTATGACCAGAGAACATAAACGCTATTGACATTTTCATAATGCAATTCTAAGCAAATTCTGATAAGGGGGAATGGCTTGATTTTGTGTGTTAGCTGCTCTTGGAGGGAAATGAAAAGAAACACACACACACACACACACACACACAGATATGCATAAATGCCCACACAAAGGCATAGACAAAGACACACACACACACACACACACACACACACACACACACACACACACACACACACACACACACACACAGACACACACACGCACGCACACACACACTCACACTCACACTAGCACTCAAAACATACCTTCATGAATGTATGCAAATCCACACACACACACACACACACACACACACACACACACATACACACTCACATCCCAAAAAATTCCTTCATGCATATATGCATAGCATACTGTACACTAACCCACACACACACACACACACACACACACACACATGCACACAACAAGTCTATACATCTGATTCCCATATGCATGCAAAACTCACGCCCTCACCATATTCATAGTCTTGGGGCTCGTGTAATGCGATATTCGTCATGCACTTCTCCTCCTCACGCTTGATGACGCAGCTGGAGAACTCCTGGCTGCTGGAGCGCATGGGTAGCACCTGTTCAGGACACAGGAGACACACACACACACACACACACACACACACACACACACACACACACTCCTTCAGACACAAAGGCACAAAGGACACACAAACACTACAACACCCTAAAACCCTCACAGAATATTCATGGGACAAATACAAACACTGCACTCTCACTTCACAACACACACACACACACACAGTAGCTGAAGGCTGGTAGACTGGTTAGTCTGTCTTGACATTGTTCATTTACATCAGACTAAAAAACACAAACCAACGAACAAGCAAAGGCTTGTCTTTTCTCCTTTGCAGAGTCACAAGCACTGCAGGCCAAAAGTAAAGAGGTCTAAGAGCACTTGAAACAAATCAAAATGTGGGGTGCCTGGAATAGACCTAGGCACACAGTACTGGACTCTCCCCCTGTAACATGTCAGGCAGGCCGTGTGACTTTTTAAACATCATTTTCAGGATGGCCCGAATTTCTCGTTGTCACCGGTGATCACTGCAGAGACGCGGATGTGATCAGAGGCTTGGGCTCAAAGTCAGGCTGGCAGTCTGGCAGCGTCTGACATGACACCAGCACTTCATGACAAGAATAAACAGGCCGAGGGAGCTGTGATGTCGAACGCTTGGAGGAGCTGATGGAGACAGGTCTGGCTGTCCCCTGCTCCTGAGATACGGGACTGAGTGAAAGAGCACCGGCTGCCAGTCTTATCTTCTCCATAGAAAACACACCCATGCACCCCCATATCATTATTCATTTACATGTCTCATCAGATTGGTGCGCAGTGAAATGCAAGTTGGATTTAAATACAAACCACTGTCATAATATTCTGACATGGCTGACTAGGATTCATCTCCAGGTGCACTTTATCGTCTGCTTTTGACTGCACAAGACTGGCCCAATGAGGGGTGCAAATAGGACTCATCTGCCTGTGAGAGGTGCCATGACTCTGCGCACCCTTTGAGCAGGTGTGAGTCTCAGAGCACACGGAGCCCTTTGATCTCATGCTCACTCTTACTGGCTCAGTGTGAGTAAATAGAGCTGAACTGGGACTGACTTGAACTGAATTCAGTGCTCTCATGTGGGCTATGCCGTTAATGAAGGCAGCGCTCCAACTCAGCTACATGATTTACATTGTGACCGATCATGACTCCAAAGGCTTTAATCGGACTCCCATTAGGTCCATTTTAAACGCCGTGGCCCCGTCAAGATGCGTCTCTTTTAGCTGGGCAGTGGTCATGCCAGATGAGTGTCCTGGATTCATGCCAACCACACTAGAGGGTCCTGCCACCCAGCTTGGCATACCCTGGCATTCCCCCCCAACACCGAGGCTCCATCATGGTGTCTGCACATACTGTAAGGTGGGCAGAGAGCAGGTAGCAGCCTACGGCTCCTGGCGCTGCCTCTCTCTCTCTCTCTCTCTCTCTCTGGCGGTGTAGTGGAGCCGTGATGATGGGGGCTGGCTGGAGGAGGGGGAGAGTCTGTGCTGTGTGGCCCACTCCAGTCCTGACATCCTAATTACACACGGGCCAGATAAACTAGCTACAGCACACACACACACACACACACACACACACACACACACACACACACACACACACACACACACACACACACACACACACACACACACACACACACACACACACACACACACACACACACACACACACACACACACACACACACACACTCACTCACACACACACACACATACTCACACTCAGACTCACTGCAGCCCAATTATCTGCAAACATGCCAACAGACATACAATCCAGCCAGTGCCAGTCCTCCTTTTTGATTACAGCTAGAGATGCACCGATTGCAATTTTTTGGCCGATTCCGATTTCCGATTTTTCATAGAATTTGACCTGCCGATACCGATTTTAGCCGATTCCGATTTGCATCTTCTAACCACTTTACAGCACACAAAAATAGTTATTTTCTATCCTTTCTTTAATACATGTTAATATAGAAATGTAATCAACTTATCAATAGCTGGTAAAAAAAATGTGGATAGACAGATTCTTCTTCAAGTCTTCTTCAGCTGCAGTATTCCCAGTGTGGGACATTCATTTCACACACTACTAATAGAAATGCACTGTAGGACTAGGCTACTATTTTTTTCTTCTCACATACAATATCCAACTGTAAATATCTTCAGAATACTGATAAGTGTATAATTGGAAAGTTTGGTGTATAGGTGCTACATAGGCTGAGATGTTGGAAAATAACAAAAAACTAATTTTGAGATAACAGCCTTGAAACACAGCCAATGGCATGCATACTCAGTCTACTACACTCTTCTTTGAACTTTCGCGATTGCTTGCGGATACAAAGGAAGTGTCCATATTTGGATGGCATAACGTCATGCAGGAGAAACACAGCTTTCCAACGACACCACACATGGGGTGCCTCTCATCATGCCTCCTCGATCCTCGATGCTCGATCCTCGAGGGGCGTTCCCACTGATCTATAACTAACACTGGATAGACTATCCCATTGTTTCCCCCCCATCATTCTTTATGTAGATCAGTGAGGATCGAGGCATCGAGGAGCGAGGGAGGACGTACAAACGCTGCATGAAACGCACCCATGATATGTTTTGTATCACGGTCGCGGTAGTGTATGACATGTTAGAATGCTTACTTTTGGCGAATTTAGAAGAAATATACAGGCGTGAGTAGACAAAAGGTAATGAAATAAACCTCTAAATGTGTAAATCGGACTTTGTTGTTGTATTAGTTTGAAAGAATACATGCTAAGGTGGCAAACCGAAGCAAAACGATGTTTATTCCTGCCGTGGCTATGTTGCTGCTTGTTGACAGTGCTTGTGGTTCAGCTGTGAGCACGCAATTAGCGGCAAGGACGGGCGGTGATGTGCGCTGTTTACGTAACCTGAAGTGACAGCTTAGTAAATTCCACGCAATATGGCAAAGCACAGCGTTCGCTGCATAGAAAAACTCAGCATTAGCGCTTTATCCAGCCCTGAGTGTTAGCCTTTGCTAGCTTCATCAAACTTTGCTAACTCAGCTGTGTGATGTTGTTACAAGTAGGTGCGAGTGCATTTGACCGGCATAAAATCGGCATGTCTCAGACTGACCGGCCGGTTGCCGGTCGTGGCCGATCACGTGAAAATCGGCCGATTCTGATCGGCGGCCGATCGATCGGTGCATCTCTAATTACAGCATCTTTTTGTGGCAAGCAAAACCATAAAGCATACATAGTTTATCCTTTCAAACAACAGGTTTTTGCTATGTGCACTATTTAATTACAGTTAGCACCACTCAAAGTGTTTTATGTGTGGTACTGACCAATGCTTAGGGGGATGGTATTTCATTTTCTTTGTGTACAGGCGTGATAAATTAAATCTTGAATCTTGAGAAATATCTGGACTACACTGCGGAAGAAAAGGTGCTATATAGAACCAAAAATGGTTCAATTGCATGCTTCACATATATTGTGGAGGCTATCCTATAAGCCTCGGCATGGATGGTATGCAGGTGGTCTCAACGCGTAGCGAATAATCCTAGATCCAGACTTCGGTTATCTTTGGGTGGTGTTCCCGTTTATTGATAGAAAAATAGCCTATTACATAAAATCGTCCTTTACGGTGCTGATTAATAAAGTGCTGTTTGTGCTGATAAATAAAATGTTGTGGCGTGCTGTCGGTGGCTGCTCACGGCTACGGTAAGAACCGTGTGTTCCCCACCATCCACACCTTTCCCTAATTAATTATCACACCTGTAAATATACCCAATTCCCAGTGACGTGCCACACCCAGTGCAATACTCCCCCAAGTGGCTAAAATAAATAATACATAAGTTAACCTAACTAAGGTGAACATAAATGGCTCCTACACCCCGGCCCCATAATTGTGAATATTTACTTTAACCACAATTACCAAAATTACCCAACTTAAACTAAAGGAGCCATTTGTGCAGAGCTAATCTAAGTGAATCTTCTTTGAGCCCAGGACATCTGTGGTCAGGTCATCTAGCCGGGACATCTGTGGTCAGGTCATCTAGCCTAGGACATCTGTGGTCAGGTCATCTAGCCGGGACATCTATGACACTTCAGCTTCCATTAAAAGGCAGATCTTCGTTACTGGCCGGTCCAGCTGACCCGTTTTTGTCTTCAGTCGAACGGAGCGGACAAAACCTCTCTTATCGGGGTACGTCTGCATAATCCTTCCCATCAGCCAGGACCCTCGTGGAGTGACAGGATCCATTACAACCACAATGTCTCCCATGGAAAAGCTTCTTTTTGGTCTCACCCACTTCTGTCTCTCCTGAAGTAGCGGTAAGTATTCCCTCACCCAGCGCTTCCAAAAGAGGTCAGACAGGAACTGCACCTGCCTCCATCTCCGCTTCATGTACAGGTCATCCTTACAAAAAAGCCCAGGAGCGAGGTGTGGTTTTGATTTTAGAAGCAGGATGTGATTGGGTGTAAGTGCTTCGAGGTCATTCGCATCATCAGAGGCCTTTGTTATGGGACGACTATTGAGGATGGCTTCTACTTCACAGAGAATGGTATGAAACCCTTCATCATCTAGTACTTGGAGTCTAAGTGTGGAGGAAAGGACTCTTTTCACAAGACGAATAAGCCGCTCCCAAACCCCCCCATGGTGAGATGCAGCTGGAGGGTTGAAAGACCATGCAAGGCCACTCTGCAGTAAGGCATGCTGAATCTTCTGATGGTCTAATTTAGTAACAGCTTCCCTTAACTCCCTCTCAGCGCCTATGAAGTTGGTGCCATTGTCTGATGTTAGGTGCGTCACCTGACCTCTACGACACATGAAACGACGAATGGCGTTTATACATGAGTCAGTGTCTAAAGTATAAGCAACTTCAAGATGAACTGCCCGACTCGCCATGCAGGTGAAGAGGACGCCATAGCGCTTTGCTCTGCCGCGGCCTTTCTTCACTTCCACTGGCCCAAAATAGTCGACGCCCACATTTGTGAAAGCTGGCAAGTCTGGCACAATTCTCTCTATTGGTAGGTCTGCCATTTTCTGTTCCCCCGTCTTTCCTTGGAGGCGGCGACAGACTACGCACTCGGAGATTACCTTCCTACAGGCAGAATTGGCATGAGTAATCCAGTATCGCTTCCTGAGTAGAGAGAGCATGTGATTTCTACCTGCGTGACCCAGCTGTTGATGAATATGCCTCAAGAGGAGTCTGGACACATGTTGTTCTTTAGAAAGAATGACCGGATGTTTTTCCACCTCCGGCATGGCAGCCCTACTGAGCCTTCCTCCCACCCGTAGCAGTCCGTCCTCAAACACTGGGTCCAGCTTGTAGAGGTCACTGTTTCGCTTGACCGATCCTCCGTCTTTCAAAACGGTAATCTCATCAAAGAACCTATCTTGCTGGAAAAAGGAGATGATGGCACCTTCTGCCCTCTCAAGGTCATCGGTTGTAAGCGACTGTCCCCGGACTGCTAATTTCTCTCTTTGCATCTCCGCATGAAGGTGGTCCTTTCTTTGGTCTCCATCGTCATGGCCGATGCTTCCAGAGGCTTGGAGAACCTTTCTCTTTTGGGACAAGGTTAGAAGTGCATCTCTAAGCCTTAGCATCCATGCCACAGATGTGATCAGCTTCTTAAAAACTGAAAAGTGACTTAAAAACACCTTGGTTGCATTCAGTGGACTGTGCGAGACAAAGGCATTCACAAGTGGGTCTTTCTTCACCTCAGGATCATCCACAGGGATCGGCGATTGCTCCATGATGGTCTTAGGCCATTCCTCTTCCCCCCTCAAGAGAAATTGTGGTCCCTTCAGCCACCGCTCACATGCAAGGAACTCTTGAGCACTTAGACCCCTGGATGCCTCATCTGCCGGATTCAATCTTGTGCCAATATGTCTCCACTGTGAAACATCAGTTTCATTTCTAATTACAGCCACCCTATTGGCCACAAATGTATGAAATCTCCTGGTCTCATTTCCGATATACTTTAAAACGGTTGTACTGTCTGTCCAGAATACCGATGGGTGGAGATCCAGCTGCAACTCTCTCTTCAGCATCTTGTCCACCTGGACAGCCAGGACAGCAGCAGTCAGCTCGAGCCGAGGAATTGTGGTTTGCTTTAAAGGAGCGACCCTGGCTTTACCCAAGATAAAAGCAATACTGACACGGTTTCTCTTGTTCTCCATCCTGAGATATGATGCAGTTCCGTAGCCATACTCGCTAGCATCAGAGAAGTGATGCAACTGCAGGAGAGTAGGTGTTTCAAAGTCTTTTGGCTTGATGCAGCGGTCCACTGTGAGCTTGGCGATGTGATGTAGATTAGCCAGCCATTTGGACCACTGCTCAGAGAAGACACGAGGTATGCTGGCGTCCCAGCCGATGTTCAGCCTGCACATCTCCTGCAGCATCCTTTTGACAGGCAAAGTAAATGGTGCAAGAAAACCCAAAGGGTCATAGATAGACGACACCACAGACAATATGCCACGTCTTGTATGTGGGCGCTCTTCTATGGCTATTCTAAAGGTCAGAACATCAGCATCTATGCACCAATGAAGACCAAGAGCTGTTTCAACAGGACTTGCCTTTTGATCCAGGTTAAGCCCCCTGGTGGCCTTGGAACGCTGTGGCTCAGGAATACTGGCCAAAACTTCACTGCTGTTGCTTGTCCACTTCAACAGGCGGAATCCTCTCTTCGCACAGGCTTCAGTCAATTCATGGACCATTTCTATGGCCTTGGCCTCTGATGACACAGACTTAAGACAGTCGTCCATGTAGAAATTTTGGAGTATTGTGTTCATAACACTGGGTTCAAAGTTGTCTTTGTAGTCTTGTACAATTCTCCTCAGTGCATAATTCGCACAACTGGGCGAAGACACAGCCCCAAAGAGATGAACTCTCATCCTGTATTGCATGGGAGCTTGTTTTGTATCGCCATCAGGATACCACAAGAAGCGTAAAAAGTCTGTGTGCTCAAGAGACACCCTCACCTGATGGAACATGGCTTGAATGTCTGCCATCAGTGCTACACGTTCCTGTCTAAACCTAGTAAGTACACCAAGCAAAGTGCTTGTGAGGTAAGGCCCCTGCAACAGCTGCGAGTTCAATGAAATTCCTTTATACACGGCAGCACAGTCGAAAACAACTCTAAGGGTTTTCTTTTTCGGATGGTATACCCCGTGATGGGGAATATACCACACCTTGCCGTCAGCCCGCTTCAACTGCTGCTGTGGTACAAGCTCAGCATAACCCTTTTCAATTACTTCAGAGAGGAAAGCTGTGTACTCTTGATGATAAACTTCGTTCCTCTTGAACTTCCTATGAAGACTTAAGAGACGCTGCTCTGCGATGCTGTAGTTGTTTGGCAGGATGACATCTTTAGCCTTAAAAGGCAAATCAAAGCAGTAGTGCCCTTCATCAAGCTGAATTGAAGACTCCATGATTTGCATGAACTTTTGATCCTCTCGGGAAAGGCACACATCATCTGACTTTTCATTGAACTCCTGATTGTATTGGGCAACCAATAAGTCCTGTAGCTTGGCGACTGAAATCCTATTGGCAGTGAAAGCAGGACGGCCAAACTTGCCTTTGCACGGCTCACCACCTCTCAGCGGACCGTTCACGACCCACCCCAGTAGAGTCCTGACAGCATATGGTCCTTCGCCTTGGCTATTTATTATTTCCCATGGTTCCATGAGCTTCGGTGCGTTGGTGCCTATCAGCAACTCCACCTCTGCCTCAAGACTGGGAACCTTAATGCCTTCAAGGTATTTCCATCCCTCTAGGTCCTGTTGAGTGAGAATGTTATTTCTGCTCACAGGCATGGTCCTCTGAGTATAGACTTCAGGTAAGTCTAGGAAGTTATTCTCATTCAAGCCAGAAACCTCAAGACCACTAAGCAAGAATGTGTCAACAGACCTCTCTTGGCCAAGAGTACGAAGAAGAATGCTAGTCCTGACTCCTGAAAGATTCAGTTTCCTCATGAGGTGTTGGGTACAGAAAGAAGCTGAACTCCCAGGGTCTAGGAAGGCATAAGTGTTCACAGTCTTGCTCCCAAACTTGGTCTTCACCTGTACAGGCACAATAGAAAGAACATTTTCATCACTTCCGGCCCCAGTATGGCCACATGTCTCCAATGACACAAGTGCATTATTGACTGACACTTCCTGTGCTTTAGCTTTATACTCGATATGAAGGACAGTTGGATGTTTGTATTTACAGATATCACATGTTAAAGGCTCGTCACATTCCCTACTCATATGACCTCTCCTCAGACAGCTGAAACACACTCTGCCTACTTTCAAAGCATCCAATTTCTCTCTGTGTGTCATCTCATAAAGCTGTGGACATTTCTCTACTGAATGCTGACTCCTACACACACAGCACGACTCTTGGTCATTCTTCTGTGAAGCTGGCCCTCTGCGCTGTTGATGCCAAGTTGCTGATGTAGTTGGTCCAGAGGCAGTATTGATGGCAGCAACAGTAGCATGGCCTCTTCCAATATATCTGCTCTTGGGTTTAGAGGAAGGGTCTGGTGACATGCCCTGTAGGTCACCAAAGAGAGGATCAGATAACATCTTCACCTGACGTTCAATGAAGGCCACAAAATCTGGGAACATAGCTCTGTGACCACGGCGCTCCTGTAGCTCCCAGGCGACAGACCTCCATTTCTCCCTCAGTTTATATGGCAGCTTCATCATTATCAGTCGAAGATTAGATGGCACGTTCATCTCCTCCATATGCCGTAGATCTTCCATGACATTGCAACAGTCCCTTAAAAAGATTGAAAAAGACTGCAGAGCATTAGTGTCATCAACCTTCATTGTTGGCCACTTCATAGCCTTCTCCATATAAGCTGCAGCAATTTTCAGTTCATTACCAAAATGCTCTTTCAATAGATTCTTTGCTCTATCATAGCCCTGCCCAAGAGTCATGTTATAGCAACTCCGAACCAGTTCTCTTGGCTGCCCTCTGGTATATTGCTCAAGGTAGTAAAGACATTCTTGTTTATCTGTAGTTTTCTTTTCAATACCTTGCTCAAAGGCTCTAATAAAGGCAGCATATTTAAGTGGATCACCATCAAACTCTGGGATAGCTCGTGGAGGGAGAGAGGCTAAGGCTTGATTCTGAACCAGCTGAGCAGTGATGTTAGTTTGCTTTTGCATAAGGTCATACAGAGTGGAGTGTTGAACATTATCACGAGGAGAATGATTATGTGATTGTGACTGCATACGTATACTCCCTTGTGAGGTCAGTGGCTGAAATCCTGCTGTTGTAGTGTTGGTGAGTCCAGATCCAAGGCCATTTCCACTTGCTTCATCATCACTCGTATTTGTAGGCTCACTCCATTGAGAAGTTGACGACTGAAAACCTGACGATATAGGGTTGCTGAATCTAGATCCGTTTCCCTGAACTTCAGACCTGTGAGAAGACGGTGCAAAGGACACTGAAGACAAAGGGTTATAAGACCTTACTGAAGACTGAGCTTGCGGAATATGTAGCCTTCCTTTAGGCCGTGCAGCTAATGGCAGAGAATGGTCCTGTTGGAAAGAGACAGTTTTAGGAAGTTGCAAGACAGGAGCTGTGTTCAGATAGCTTGATGTTTGTGATTTCAAATGAGCATTAAGATAGGCATTCATGGCATCTTCTCTATTATCCTCTTCATCATACTCAACCACATCTTCACCACCAGACACGTTTTCAAACACAGACAATTTAGCTGTCGCAGCAGCCAATTTGGCCTCAACCTCTAGCTGTTCCTTTTTTCTTTTCAGCTTTGCCTTTTCAATTTGAAGGGCTGCTTCTTCAGCATCAATATCATGCATTTTTCTCAAAGCAGCTGCAGACTGTAAAAGAGCAGCCCTTTCAGCCTTTGCCTTTAAACGTACAGAATTAATACTAGAAGCCTTTGAATGGACAGAAGAGCGACCTTTATGTTTTGATCCTTTACTTGAAACATTGGATATACTGTCTTCAGGCCTTAGGTCAGAGTCTGTTATAGACAGCACATCAAACTCATCACTGTCCTTTTTTGCAGCATTGGCCAACCATTGCTTCACATCATTTTCAAATGAATCCATTTCCTTTGTTTTCTGTAAAAGCCATTTTTTTTGCTTCTCGTATTCAGGGTCTGGCATAGGCATTTCCAACAAAGTAGTTTGAGTTTCTAAAGCCTCTTTGCACAATGTGGTATATTTGCTTAGACATTTCTTCACATCAGACACAGTTTGAGATGTAATTTTTTCAGAAAAAAGCACATTAATCCTTTGCTTAATTTTGTTAGCTTGCATAAATTGGAATTTCCGATTTTTCTGAAGGTTTTCAAACAACATGGTAAATCCCTTAGCTGTTAATTTTCTTGTGCGTTTCTCCGAATCATCAACAGGAAAACTAGGTTTATCGGGAATGTTATTTTCATCTGTAACCACAACAGCAGTCTTGGCCCGGTCGGGCAAATTGTCTTCCTCTGCGCTCATATTTGTGTGTTAAGCGCGTCAAGTTCAAGCGCTCTATAAAACACAACAATTTACTTTAGGCCTACTTATGCGGAGGCAGCTGACAGCACGCACAACACAGCACTTGGAATATCCCGAGCGTCGGAATTTGTCAATTAACAGCACACGCAGGCCAGACAATTTTTATGAAGCAGCAGCACTGAAAAGTCTATCGTTTACATTTCAAAAGTCCACGTTTTCTTTTCCAACTCCAGCATAGAGGAATATGAAAGTGTACCCACCAGCCTTCGATGATTGCGGTCTGCACTGGATAACGACGTGAGGACTTCCAGGTGTTCCAATTAAGACTTCCAAGTTCCGCGACAGTAATCAATCCAATGAAACGGGCAGTCCTTTTTCAATAGGCTATCCAAACGATCAGAACGCTTCTGTCCAATTCAGAAGCGTATCCAGACAAAAGGAATGGGTTCTTACGGTGTGGAGGCTATCCTATAAGCCTCGGCATGGATGGTATGCAGGTGGTCTCAACGCGTAGCGAATAATCCTAGATCCAGACTTCGGTTATCTTTGGGTGGTGTTCCCGTTTATTGATAGAAAAATAGCCTATTACATAAAATCGTCCTTTACGGTGCTGATTAATAAAGTGCTGTTTGTGCTGATAAATAAAATGTTGTGGCGTGCTGTCGGTGGCTGCTCACGGCTACGGTAAGAACCGTGTGTTCCCCACCATCCACACCTTTCCCTAATTAATTATCACACCTGTAAATATACCCAATTCCCAGTGACGTGCCACACCCAGTGCAATACTCCCCCAAGTGGCTAAAATAAATAATACATAAGTTAACCTAACTAAGGTGAACATAAATGGCTCCTACATATATGACATCCCTAAATGGTTCTTTAAACCATATGTGACCCTGCAAAGCGAAATCGCTTTGGTAAAATCTACAAAATTGAGTTATTGTGCTCACATGAACGAACATAAACGAAGCTTTCCAACGATATGTATGGTATTACAGAAACTATCGCTAAGATAACCAAATCCAAAGTTGACATGGTTCTCCTGTCACGATATGCCAGAAGAGGAGTTTGTTTACTGTGAATTTTCTCAAAATAGTATTGTGCGACAAGCGACTGATTTTGCTGTGCAGGGTCACATATTGAGTTCATCAAAGGAACCCAAGGGTTCTTTAAAGCCTGCATGGTTCTATATAGTACCCCAAGAACCTTTCTGTGTGTAGCCTATGGAAATGCAGCGGTGACTCAGTAGATCCCAAGTAAAGGTGACTCTGGCATGGTTCTGGCCCTGACCAGGCCCACGTGCGGCATCATCATCATCATTCCAATCTAACATATACTGTATCTCGCCCCCTTGTTCCCACATGACCTCTGAGTGTTTGGATAGAGTCCCACCGAGGCACAAGCACAACTCTGTCTAGAAATATCTTATCTTTGCTTCCCAACATTTAGGACTTTTGTGCCGGTTTATGTATTTTTAGAAATCTCCTAACAAGAGAATTAGAGATGGAAAGCAAACTGTGACCCTTGTAAGCATTCTTTGATTTCGAGCATTCTATTTGATTCTTTGTTTTTTCTGGCATGATCTCTTCTATAAACAACACACTCACTCGCTTTCTCTCTGATCTTCAGATTTTCCCCCAATTAACAACAATGTTTTCTTTTTTCAACATCATGATAAATTACTCCCTGCTAATAACCCGTGTGCAAGCGCAAACACACACACACACAAGCATGAGTGTATCCTCATATCCACTCATGTGCAGTTCACACACACACGCACACACACACACACACACACACACACACACACACACACACACACACACACACACACACACACACACACACACACACACACACACACACACACAGACACATTCCTAAAGAGTCAGCAGTGTGTCTGTGTGTGTGTGTGTGTGTGTGTGTGTGTGTGTGTGTGTGTGTTTGTTTGTGTTGTGATTGCAGGGTGAACTGCACAGATTGGCCCTCTCTTGTGCTGTGCTGCGCTGCTTTGCGTTGGCCAGCTGTGCACTGACACGACCACTCTGACTCACCCAGCTGACAGACGCCCCGCTGGAGTCGACAGCCAACAGCTGTGTGTGTTTGTGTGTGTGAGTGAGTGTGTGTGTATGTGTGTGCGTGCGTGCGTACGTACGTGCGTGCAAGTGTGTGTGTGTGTGTGTGTGTGTGTGTATGTGTGTGTGTGTGTGCGTGTGTGTGTGCGTGTGTGTGTGCTCGCTCGTTCGTTCAACCCAGCAACTTATCTCCCGACCACTGCTGTCACTGCCATGAGCGCTCTCTGCGGAGCCGGTTGGGAGACGGAGAAGACAGCGAGCACATTCACAGCTCCTCAGTCTCAAGATGGGAGAGCCGAGTCCACAGCCCCCCCAGTCACAGCCAATTTAGTCTGCCTCCTTCTCACGACTCCTCATCTCTTCTCCTCTGCTCTCTCCTACTCCTCTCTCCTTGTCTCCTCATCTCTTCTGGTCTCCTCATCTCTTCTGGTCTCCTCTCTCCTTGTCTCCTCATCTCTTCTGGTCTCCTCTCTCCTGTACTCCTCTCTCCTGGTCTCCTCATCTCTTCTGGTCTCCTTTCTCCTGTACTCCTCTCTCCTTTTCTCCTCATCTCCTCTCGTCTCCTCTCTCCTGTCCTCCTCTGTGCTCCTCTCCTTTCTTCTCCTCCCTTCTCCACTCACGTCTTCACCTCCTCGCATCCTCTTTGAATCTCTTGGCAGTCCTCTTTTCTCCTTTCAATTCCTCTCTTCTCTGCACATGTCTTCTCAACCCCTCCATTTATCCTTTCTTGTGTTTAATTCTCCCCATCCCCCTCTTCCTCTGTGTCTGACCCTCTGTAGGAACATCCTCTTTCTCCATCACAGAGCCACAGAT